>NC_056725.1:692451793-692751793 GCF_019279795.1 Protopterus annectens
CCATGATAATACCTCATGAAATACTGGATAGACCATATTGATTTTAGTTCATGGTTTATTTCAGCAGTTAATTTTGTTGACTATCATTCACTGTATCCAGATGTCATTAGACAGTGTCCAGTTTTATTCATGGTTCTGATGATGTCTGTGTAAACAGACATGATTTTACTTGCTCAAATAAACGTGTACTTTGAAGACCTGTGGATGGTTTGCCTTGTTGATTGTTTTTTGGTTTTGGTTTTTAGGGTTGTGTTTAGTATTATTTTGAAAATTATTATAGTACAGTTTTTGTCTTCATTTATTTGCTTTTTAGTAAGTTCTGAAGTTTTCAAGATATTGAGTTGTTTTATATTTCTGCCATTCTTTTCATGCTTTGTCTGTATCTCACATTAACATCCTACTCTCTTTGGAAAGCCAAACTGCATTATTTATGTTCAGTCTCTTCTTTCTAGGAGGTGCTAGGTTATTTAGGATATCTAGAATAAAGTTTCATTGAATTCAATTACAGCACCATTTAAGGGGAGGATTTCTAGGAAGTTCCAGTTAATAGATGATAGTGTAGTAATGAACATTTCTGGGTTAAGCTTGGAAAGGTTACCTGTTGTTTTATAAATATGCTGTTTAACTGGATGCGTGAGATGTGTACTTATATAAACTGGGAGATAAACTCTGAGAAGTCTGACATTGTACTTGTGATGGAGTACTGGCTAAGGTGTGATACTTGGATCCAGTCTAATAGAGAAGTTGATGTCTTGCTATAATGTGTGTCTATTAATTAGTTCATGCTAGATGTAGGGGAGTTAATGCCCAACCAACTGACATTCATATCACCTTTTAATATTTTTGCTGAAAGGTTATGGATATCCAATGTATGATATCTTCCAGTATAGTTTAGAACATCTAGGAAGATTTTTTTTGAAATCACAGACAGCATCAACTATGGGGTGAGCCTTCAGGGACTCCCACTTAAGGAGATGCAGTATATTAAGAAAAGTGCCTTCATGAAGAGTAGTATATTTTCTAACGAGGCAGTAATGATGTAAATTAGGGCTACTGCTGTCAGACTGGGTACGCTGTCTGACAAAAAGTCCATGGAGTGATATTTTATTTGTAGAGAATGCTAGCATCCAGTTGGGTTCTGATTGCCTGGCTGAATCTAGTTTGTGTGGTTAAAAGTAGAGTGAACAAGTACAAATGTATATGATTGGTTTGATTTTCAGATTGTATGGTTTGCTAATCTATAAGAACATCAAACAATATGAAGGTTTTATGAGTGATTTTTGAGAACGTCCATCTGAGGATATCTTCCAGTGTTCGGCGTTTTAGCATTGTTACCTGGGAATATACATCACACACACACACACACACACACACACACACACACACAATAATTCTGATTATCTTGTGAGTGTTTAGCTTTGCCATGATTAGTAGTAACCGATAGTACTTTTTCTAGGTGTGCCACCCATCCAGGACATTGGAGAAACATGGTTAGGTATTTCAGCTCAGGCACAAACATTATTTGATGACTTACCTTATGCAAGTCCTAAGCAGCTTAAGCATGTTGGTTAAAGTGGTGTAAAGAGGACCTCAGACTATATTTCATGCCTGCCATTCTTAGGAATATTTCGCAAGCAAGGATCCACTGATACCAGTAGAGGATGACCTCCTTGCCTTGGTCCTAGTAGGCACAGAGGCTTAGTTAAACAGTCTAGCATGACTGAGAATCAAAGCAAGGGATAGATGAGTGTATAGAATATTTATTGAAGCTGTTAATCAGTAATCAGTGAAGGAGGCCTAGGTTATGTAAAATCGTGTTGGACAGTGGGTTACCAGACAGGTCAGATGACAGCCTACAGGCCAAGGATGGTAATGCTGAAGGTTCTGGTAACTTCTTTTTCACTGAGTTACATTTGTTGGTGGATTCTGTGTTTTCACTGAGTTATATTTGTTGGTGGATTCTGTGAACAATGGCAATATTGGGAAACAGCATGTGGTCCACTTCCCAGATGATTTTTGAAATGCAGGAGAAGTGGAACACAAGACTTAAGAAGGCTTAGCCACACTTAGAGCTTTGGTAGCACATAGGGTCTCATCTGATAAAAGGGAAGGCTAGCTAAGTCTCTGATATTTGGGGTTTGGAGGTAGATGATGTTTCTTTCTGTATTAGATTACTGCAGGTCAAGTTGGATTTCTTGAACTCTCATATCAGTTCCTTCCTGGTAGCTAAGAAAGTGTGGGTTAGCGAAGTAATGGAAATTGTTGGTTTATTAAATTTTGCATGCAGAGCAGTCCTTGGTAGAGCTTTCTGTAGATGTTTAGATAATTTACTTCAGGGAGACAATCAGAAGTACCAAAAAGTTTTTTTGCTAGCAGAAAGGTAAGAGTTGAACTCCACCTCTTTGTCCATTTTTCTAAAGGACTATAATGGCCAGTCTTTCTGACAGGAAGCCTCAGTTTCCACTGACTCCATTCAGTTATTCTTGGATACTTTTTGAAGTCTCGTCACGGACACCTAAATTAATGGGAGGTGGTGTTAAACACCTTGGCATGCTTCATGGACTTTTGAGAGGAAGACAGACATTACCTTCCTTGAGTTCATGCCAGTCTGGGTGGCCACCGATGTCATGAAAGATGAATTACAAAAACAAAGTGTATCATTTTTTTTCAGTCTGACAATCTGGGGGTGGTCTAGGTTCTCTCAAACAAGTAATCCCGGTCACCCAGGGTTCAGTCTTTGTTTAGACTCCTGGTCCTTCATATCTTGCAGATTATTTTATGTTTTACATTGCAGGTGTACACAACACATTGGCTGACAGTCTTTCTCACTTGCAGGTATCCAAATTTTAGCAGCTGGTCCTGGTGGCAGAGAGTTTGTCCATTTAAATCACACCATTTTTGTGGATTACTAGGGACAAATAAACTAAATACTGTGATAAAATGATTGGGCTGTGAACACAGAGAGCGCATATCATGCTGCTATTAAAGCCTTTAATAATTTTTACCTAAACTTACCAAAGGCAGAGAGATTATGGTAACCTTGTTTGTTACTTTTCTAATTAAAATCAATATATGGCTTACGTGAGAAGACCTCAGAATTGCTAAGGTACGACTGGTAGCTTTCAGCCTGTTGTGAAAGGTTTCTAGTTTTAAAGATTTTACTAAACATTGGCATGTAAACAGATTAAGTGGTTGGAAGAGGATTGAAGGATCACCTGTCTCCCAGTATCGCATTACCATTACTAGAGATTATTTTATAGGCTGTGCATGCAGCAATGGTGGATTATCACACATGTGCCCTATGGGCACTTGTTTCACATGGCTGTATGCAGGATGTTTCTGCAATAGTAAAATGTGGTTTTTACACAGTCCCATGTGACTGTGGTACAGAATGCAATTTCAGTGTAGATTCACAGGTCTGATTCTAGACAAACAGGTTGAGGCAACAAGTTATTTTAGGCATATCCTTAACAGGTTATGTCCTTTCTGTTGGTTTATTACCTTCCATAAACTTAGTTATGCAGCTGGTTTAGATACCTTGTTTTTTGTTTTCCTAGAAGGAGCTCCTGTAGTATCTAAAGACTATGATTTGTTTACATTAAGCTTTATCCTGCCAGGGCTTGTCTTCCAAGGGTTATTTTTCTCCTTCCTTTCAGATAGCCAGGACCACTGACGTAGCAATGAAATAACTGTCAAAAGAGGTTATTAAAAGACTGGTAGGTTAGTGGCTTCAGTGTATTTGACATACACCACAGCAGGATATTGTTTGGTTCAGTTCTAATTTGTGGTCCCCTCTCCTTGGAGTTTGCATGCCCTTCCTACGTCCACATTTGTTTTCTCTGTGTGCTCTGGTTTCCTCTCACATTCCAATGACATGCAAAGGTGGATCTGGACTCTAAATCATCTGTAGTTCTAAGTGCGTGTATGTATGATATGGAAGAAAGACCTAGTAATCTACATCCATTCCCCCCCCCTTTGCCTTGCAGTAGCTGTCTGCAAAGTCATTCGAGGAGCTGTCTGTGACTGATGAGACAGAGAAGCCAGACTATTATCCTTGGGTCGACATCCGATTAGTTTTTCTTTTTTGCTTCGTTGGAAGTAAGCTGCAAGTTTCAGTTCTGTGATATACTTTTGTTACACTTGCATTCACCATTGTCACAACTTGAGGAGGTTCATATCTGCATATGGAGCCTCACTCATGGAACATTTTCTGGGGCAGATGGGCAGGCATAAAGCTTAATCTGTTGCTGCCAATTCTGACACCTGACACTGGAAATGAGTCAATCGCATACTCTCATTGTTCATTTAGCTAGTAATACCAGGTATGATTCCTAAAGCGCAGATTGCTCTCCAGTATTGTCAAAGACATGTTAACTAACTAGCATTTCTACCCCAGGCTGCTAGTATCCTAGTCTTTCATAATTCATACATTATCTTCACAGATAGTGTACAAGTCCTCAGTTTATAGTACTGATCAGGAGAGTGAGCTGCAATGTAACAATGTGCTACTGCCAGACTGGACTCATGAAAAATGTTGCACTACCTAGTAAGATGGATTATTACATTTTCCATAGCGAAAAGTCATGTGTTACAAGGATTAACGCTAAACCCACTCACTTTATTTTTTTTTTCTTACAAGGATCAACTCTGGCAGCTAGCTCAGACAATTAAGTCTATCAGCTGTTAAGGTACTTCTTGTAGTCTGTGGTTTGATTCCCTCAGTGTCAGTTTTTCTACTTTGTTCTCTGCTCAGGTCACTTAACTAGACAGTGCGCTCTGGAGTAACGGGAAACTTGGCTAGGCTTCTCAATGATCTCCCAGACTAAATATATAATAACTCTTTATGTACTTATTGTTCACATCAATCAAAGTGATTGCGTCAAACCAACTAGGTACCAAAATGCTGCAAGTAACCATAAGGTGTGCTTAATCATTGCCAAGCATAAATACAGGGCACAAGACATTCCAGTCTGGGCTAGTATATCTCATCAAATAGATGTCATGGAAAAATGTTTCTGCAATATATTCCATATAAATAACATTACAACCATGATAATACCTCATGAAATACTGGATAGACCATATTGATTTTAGTTCATGGTTTATTTCAGCAGTTAATTTTTGTTGACTATCACTCACTGTATCCAGATGTCATTCAGACACGTCTTCCCAGTTAGTCCCTGCACTACTGCAAATTTTTCACACGAAGGAATCCATGACATCGTAATATCCAATAATGGTCTACAGCTATTTATTCAAGAATTCCATTAGTTTCACAGAACTGGGAGTTTCTTTGCATACCTTTATCACCAAAGTAGCAGAATTTTAACTTATAATTTCATTTCCAATACATTCTTCATTAGTATACCAATTCAAATTCACATATCTACTCCTTAAAGGTAAGCTCCTGGTAAAAATAAAATCGAGTACAGTTTTGGCTGCCACAGGGAACAACTCCTTGTGATTTAAATGGGGTGATCTTCAAACCCTTTTTCAGATATCATCATAGGTTCATACTAGGCTATCTGCCCTAGGGCATTTAAAAGCCTAGCCAGAGTGTGTGTGGCTTTCACCACCCCTTAGGATGAGAATACTATACCCATTAGTTTGCTGTGCTTCTGTCCAGCAGTGATACAGAGATGATTCTCTGGTAAACCTACGATCTCCCATCCACTTGTCAAGATTTCTCTTGAACAGAGTCAGTGAGGGGCTCTGCCTCACATGGACTGGGATCCTGTTCCATAGTGTAGGGAGTCTCTGGGTGATGAATCTGTCCCTCCAGCATGTCCTATTTATATCCGTGTTGAGGTTTAAGTCTCTTGCTCGTGGCTCTGGTGGATTTGGATTTTTGAGGTGGAGCATGTCCATTAATTCCGGTTTGACATGGCCTTGTATGTCAGGCACAGATCACCTCTGAGCAGATGGTATGCGACTGAATAGAGCTGGAGTTTCTTCAGTCGGGCATCGTATGACATATGTTTGAGCCCCTTTATCCTTTTGGTGAGGAACTTGGGGTCTTTCCAACTGCTGCAGTTGTCGGGTAAGGTACATTCCGAATGGGCGTTGTACTCAATCATTGGTCTGATAAGTGAAGAGTACAGGGGTACAATGACCTCTCCTGATCTGGATGTGAATCCCTTCATGATCAGGTGGGCAATGTAGAAGGTCTTCCTAACCACTTTGGCAATGTGAGTGTCAAAAGAGAGGTTACTGTCAACTTGGGTCCCCAGGTCCCTGATAACTTCTTCCGTGTTTAATGGATTACCACCTATGTGGTAATTAGGGTTACCTTGTTTTTCCCAAAGGGTATGACTATACATTTTTGGCATTTAGCTTAAGGCCATGGCTCTGGCACCAGTTATCCATTTCTATGAGACCTTCTGAGGATGTCTGTGTCTGATGGAGTGTCAATTATGGTGCCCAGTTTGCAGTCATCTGCAAATTTTATCAGCCACAATCCCCCTATGTTTGCCTGCACTTCAGAAAAATAAATGCCGAACAAGAGGGGCCCAGGACTGATACCCTGTGGGACACCGCTCGTGACTGGCTTAGAGTTTGACATGGCACCAGCAACTCTAACCCTGTGTGTTCTGTCCTTGAGCCAGTTTGCAACCCATCTTGTGACATATGGGTTTACATCTAAGCTGGTGAGCTTTTCTATGATGCCCGAGTGGGGTATTGTGTCAACGCTTTGCTAGGTCAAGGTAGGCTTTGTGAACTGCCTTACCTCATCAATGGCCTTAGTGACTGTTTCAAAGTCGACCAAGTTCAAGAGGCAGGATCTGCCCCTTGACAAAGCCATATTGGGCAGGATCCAGTATCTGTAGGTCCCCATTGTCTTTATTTATGAGTTCCATTATGATCCTCCATAGCTTTGCAGACAAGGCTCGCTGCTTATGGGGCGTAATTTCCAGGGTCCGTGAGAAGCACCGCCTTTGTGGAGTGGGACTGGACAGTTGCCGCACGCCATTCTTTGGGTAATGTATCCTGTAGTAAGGCTAAGATTAAACAGCAGCCATGATAATACCTCATGAAATACTGGATAGACCATATTGATTTTAGTTCATGGTTTATTTCAGCAGTTAATTTTTGTTGACTATCATTCACTGTATCCAGATGTCATTCAGACACGTCTTCCCAGTTAGTCCCTGCACTACTGCAAATTTTTCACACGAAGGAATCCATGACATCTTAATATCCAATAATGGTCTACAGCTATTTATTCAAGAATTCCATTAGTTTCACAGAACTGGGAGTTTCTTTGCATACCTTTATCACCAAAGTAGCAAAATTTTAACTTATAATTTCATTTCCAATACATTCTTCATTAGTATACCAATTCAAATTCACATATCTACTCCTTAAAGGTAAGCTCCTGGTAAAAATAAAATCTCAGTACAGTTTTGGCTGCCACAGGGAACAACTCCTTGTGATTTAAATGGGGTGATCTTCAAACCCTTTTACAGATATCATCATCAAACCTCTTTTTCCTCATTTTCTATGTGGGATCTAGAGTCACTATATCCATCACCTTGTCTAGATTCAGTGTCACTCCCTATCTCCTTCAACAGTCAGGCCTTACTGTCAAAAGTATTCTCTCTCACTATCCATCTCTTTGCTAAAAATTCTGGTTTCCTCTTGCCTTCTTCCTATTTCCCAAAATCTTCAACAAATCTCTTTCTGATTTTCTGCACATGTACACATCAAACCACTGTAGTTTGCTATTTTTGGCCTTTTCTGCAAATAGAGCTACTTGGGCTTCTGCTCTGATGTCATCTTTTCTTAGTCTGTCCCACAATGTGCATCATACTACTCATCTCAAGAATTTCACGTACATCACCCTCCAGCTTCCTCAACTGCTTTGCCTTCATTGCCAATGTCTCTGAATCGCACAGTAGTTTTGGTTGCACCACTGTTTTGTAATACTTCACTTTCAGCTTCTTTGGCATTTTTCAGTAATACATTACCCCTAACACACTGTGCCAGTTGGCTGTACCTCCTCTAATTCTAGGTTTGACCTAATTAAGACTCCCCTCCTCCTAAACCACCTCTCCCAAATACATGAAGCTGTTAACCTGATCCTCTATATTCATGTCTATCTAATTTTTCAGCTTTTTTGGAGTCCCCCACTTGCTTCCATGACACCTATCTTGTCTCTACTCAGTTTCATCCCATATGCCTTCGGTTTTGCATTATATTCCCTTATTTACTGAGGTTCATATTCAGCTTTTGCTTGTAATGTGAAATCATCTGCATACAGCAGCTTTGCAGATCTGCCCCTTTGGGCCTATTTACGAATGTAGTGCATCACCAGTATGAACAGTAGTTGGCTCAGAGCTGAACCCTGATGCACACCAACTCCCACAGTCAACCCCTCTGTGAGTGTGAACACTGTTCATACTTTTGCCATTGGATCCTTGTGCATAGCCTTCACTAATTCTAGCAATACTTCCAACACTACACACCATCTCAGGACTGCCCAAATCCGCTTTCTTGGAACTTTGTCATATGCTTTCTCCAAGATTTGGGATTGCCCAATTGGACTCTTAAGTCATCTATAGGTTCTTCTCCACTATCTGTCTCACTACAAACATCCAAACAACTCCTCTCCCATCATACTTTATTTTCATTTATCAATCACCCTCTTCAGCACTTTCATGCTGTACAACAGGAGTTTGATACCTTTATACTGCCCACAGTTGTGGGTACCTTGTTTGTTCTTGTACACTGGCACTTGAATGCTTATTCTCCAGTGATCTGGGATGTGTCTTTCTGTCAATATTGCTATGAGAAGCCTCTGGAGTCATTTCTTCCCTAACTCACCATTTTGACATCTGTTGAGACCTCAATTGGATCTGCTGTTTTCCCTGATTTAATTTTTCATACTGCTGTTCTCACTTCCTGTAGAGTGAGCTCATCTGCTTCTGCAATGTTTTCTTTGTAAGGAAGCTGCTTAAAGTACGCCTTCCATCTGCCTTTAATGTCTCATCGACTGGTGAGCTAGACTCCCTATTGAAGACTGTCTTCTTTACCTTTCTGCTTTTGCCTTGCCACCTGCTGAGTCACTTTGCAGACATTAGATGAGTGCTTCTGATTCTTTGTTCTTTACTACTGTCACTTCTTCCTTTGCTTCTTTGTTAGCTGAGCGGTATTCCTTCTTAGCCTTGGCCACAATTGTATCTCTCACTTTTTCCTGCACTTCTTTCTTTTGATAACTTTCTAGACTTCTGTTTTCACTACCAGCTTTCCTAATGTACCTTATTTCTATACCTGGCTGAGCCACATATATCTGTTCTATGGCCTTTACAAATGCTGTTTTCAAATGTTACCATTCTTCAACTCCTCTTATATAGTCTTCCTGAGGTGCTAGAATCCTGAATATTTTCTTGAAATTTTTTTTTGCTTTCACTCCAGGAAACATCCAGGTCTTCAGCCTAGTCTCTGTTGACCTTAAAGCCTTCTCTGACCACTGTTTGCAACTGCCTGTGACCACCAGTGGCTTATATTAAGGGCAGACTGTTGCGCTGGGAATTTGTTTGCAATCTAGAATTCTATCCTAGTGCTATTTCCTTAGGAAGAAGTTTACCTGAGCTGCATGTTTGCCAGTCTTGTTTGTGATATTGTGACGTTCTTTCATGGAAAGCAATGTATTGGCTACCATTAAGCCATTTGCCAGACAGATGTCTAGAATGGTCTCTCTCTCTCTCTCTATTCTTGTTGCCTTACCCATGTGGACCCCACATATCCTGTTCTATATATCCCAATATGAGCATTCAGGTCCCTCAATATCATCAACTCATGGTGCCCCAAATGCACTCATTTTCTGCTCATCACAACTCTGCTGTGGGACACAGACAGATTATGAATACTGGCCTCTCTTTACACTGTAGTCTGAATGCCATGAGTCTGTCAATAATTCTGATGACATCTTTCACTGTCTTTTGAAGAGTATCCCTCATCACAGTTTCACAATTTCTATTCTACCCTCCCCAAGCAGTAAACTCTGAATCCCAAGCAAAGTATCCTTTCTGCACTGCCTTTCCACCTTGTCTCCTGAATGCACAGGCTGTCCAGGTCTTTTCCTTATCATTATGTCATCCAGCGCCAAGATTTTGCTCTGTCAATGAAACTATATTCAATGTAGCAATTCTTAGTTCATATTTCGCAGGTTAATTGGTTTTACATTCAGCTTTTGCACATCAGAATTATCTCAGGTAAACTGGGCTAAGCAACTGGACACCATCTGGTCAGTAGCTTACTGAACCAGCATTCTGGTCTTTATGGTGGGCACATACCGGCCAACAGAGGTGCATAAATCCCTCACAATGTTTGAATGTGTTCCTGGTCTGGGTAAATGCCCATGTCCATTTTGGCTTCCTGGTCTGGGTAAAAGCCCATGTCCATTTTGGCAACATTACTCAACATGTCCAAATTCCCTAGAGCCAGTTTTTACAGCATTAAGTGTCTAGCCCTGGCATGTTATCCTATCTAGAGAACACTGTGCAACACACAGCTGATTCCCAAATAGTTGGTCTACACAACTTCCTCCCTGATAGGCACTGCCTTGAGTTTGTGCTGCTGGACATGACTATTCAATTATTTTTTAAAACACTTTTTCAGATATTTCTTCAATAAACAACACATTTCTTCCCACACACCACTACCTTTGCAAACCCAAATATCTGCATGTATGTCTCATTTTAAGTTCATCACACTTCTTCCAGACTGAGGCAGCTACAAAGTCTTTGCTCTGTGTACCCATAACCCACACCCCTCCAACAGCTACTGCCTTTAACATGTATTGACTCACAATATCATGTGTCCAGCAAACTGTGGGAATACCTTTGCATAAAACATCTTTCCATCGCTACCAAAAGAGGTGTATTTTACCATGACCTATATTATATGGAACTGACTCATGTACTCCCTTTCCTCATACCTGAATGCATAAATGTGCAGAAGTCAATAAATATTTCTTTGCAGTTGAGAAAAACATTCTCTTAGTGTCACCTCAGTTCCAAGGTCCTGAATCTGCATTCACACTGGGTGAGAGTCTACCCTTCAAACCCTTACAAATCATCTAGAGCCAGTTTTTACAGCATTAAGTGTCCAAGCCATCTTTTTTCATGAAGCATAGTAGCTGGTCATACAGTAGCTCCTTCCTGGGATCAGACTTGAACATTAGCCTCATTCCACCACAGCTCAGAAATCAGAATTGCTCAAAGTACATCAGTCCATTCTCTTCTTACCTAAAAGCACCCTAACCAAGTCAATCTACTCTGATACTCAGAAAACTCCAATATGGTAATTTCTCTCATTCACAGTGAAAAAATAATTCAGTTCTCACTGTGGCTGTAAAGTCTACTGTACAACAAATCACTGGGGTATTGGCTTCTACTATGGATGTTGACCAGTGCGCTAAGACTAGATCTGTGTGATAGAGAAAGAAATCCAGAAGCCCTCCCCCTCCTCCTTTTTCAATGGAATAGAGTTGAAGATCATATAAAACTTCTGCTCTCTTCCTTCCTGCCTCAAGGCTGAACCCATTATGTCTTTCATAGGTCTAACTAAACTGGGATTCCTTGGACTGTAACTAGAAGGGTCCCAGAGATGTTAAAACGAGCGAATGAAACCCAGCAATGGACTACATTCTAAGCTCCTCAATTCTCCACCCCCAAAATGTAATGACAATCTTTCCCTTTAATGGATGGCATGAAATCAAATTACATCTGAAGGACACTGCCAGGATGGCTGTTATAAAATGGCCCAGGCACTTGACACCGTATTACATATTCCACACCCAGAAACCTTCTGGTTTCTCACTTTCTTTATACTTTGCTCTCCGAAGTATAATAATTCTCATATTACAAGCTTTACATTGAATTCAGAAATACTTGTGAGTTTTTCTAGTTCCCTCAATGCCATTACAACTTCATCCACTGGGTATTGACAAGAATTAGAATGTTATCATGCATGCTGTGACAACTGGCATGTTATCATGCATGGGATGGCACCTGTACTCTCTCACAGAGAGGCAACTGTACCCTCTGTTCTCTAACAGTTTTACATGTCCAATAAACATGATACCATTAGCATCAAGTAAAAATCAGAGAGATGAAGGTGGACAGTGCAACCTTACTGCATCCTTTAGCCAAATAATTTAACAATCCTATTTACCTGCATGCACTCACTTGAGAGATGATACATGAAACTGAAAAGCAAAGGTATCCCCAAATAACTTCATCGTTAAAACCAAGACAGACATATTCTCAACTTATGTGAAAACATACTTTGGGTGAGATTCCAAAAGACTTGTTCTCAGTGTAAGTGATGTACTCTTTTTTTCAGTCTGCACTGATTCCAAAAGACCTGCTCCTGGTGTAATTGACTTGTAAAGCAAAACTGTACCACATTAAGTTACTTACACCAAGATTGACTCTTTTGGAATCAGGGCAGGGCGACATCAGATTAAGTCTTTTGTAATTGGACCTTTTGTCTGCAATTGTAATCAGCTGTATGTCACTTTTTTCAGTTGATTTGAATAAAATGCAATATCCATGGCCTTACAAATATTTTGGACAAGTTCACTCTCAAGCAAAGCCCAACTTGGTTTGGATGGATTTATTTCTGAAATTTCTGAGGGGACTTCCGAGATTGTTTCAGGCTGAGTAACAGGATTGCTAGAGTTCAGTTCTCCCAGTAAGAAAACAGAGATAGTTATATATATATAAAAAAAAGGCCAATAGAAATGTCACTATGGGTAAAATTAATTTACTAGCTATTGATTACACTGCCTGGATATCAATAAAAAAGTGGAGAAGGTAAGTGAAACAAATGGTAAAGAAAGGCTATGTGTTGGAAGAACCTTGCAGCTGTTCTGTAAAAAAATAAATAAATAAATAAAAGAAACTGTTCAAGTTTCATATTTAGTATAATCAAATACACACAAAGTTATTTAAAAATGTGAGATAATGGAGGAATGTATAATATCAAATGACAAAAGCATAAAAAGCAGAAGAAGCTTAAGCAGATATTCAGATGAGGTGATAAAATTTCAGAGATCAAAGACTGAAATGAATAAAAGATTAGCTGAACATGAAACTTCTCAAGAACAGCTGTTTCAGAAAATACTATGGTTAAAAGACAAAGCATGCAAAGAAAACCTGAGATTTTTTACTACACCAGACAAACTAGGAGTAGTAGATTGAATTAATTTTACAAAAGTACAGTTGAGCAGGTATACTGTTCTTTCTCAGCAAATTTTCTTCATTGATAGGGCCCATCCTGTTTATGGTCCAAATATGCTTATCAGAGGCAGCAGAAACCATTACTAAATCTGTATTCCTACCAGCAGAAAGAGCTGCTCCTGAAAACCTGTTGCAGAAGGAAAACATTAAAAATTGAGGACACTACAGCATTTGTGAAAAACAATTCACTGTACATGAATCAGAAGGAAAGCAAGTTTATCCCAGTAATAAGAGGCAGGTGTGAGATTGAAGAAGCTGTCTTCTGAATATTTTTTTGCTGGGTATCAAAAAATTTTTGGATGAATAACAGGCTATGGAGGAAATAAAGTTCAGCCAACAAAGAGCGAGTCAGCAAGCTGTTAGGGACCTCTGCTTCTCAGTCAGAGACTTTGCCAGGATAACTCCCTTCCTTTATTTCAAAGGAAATGCTTTAATGACTGAAAAAAAGCCCAGGGACTTACCGGAAGAATCGGGCCTACCTTAAACTCAAACCAGTGACCGTAATGGGAGATGATAATGAAGAACACCAGCAACAAGGTGAAATAAGTAAATAAGTTAGAGACTGGTAAAGCATCAGTCTGAATAAATATTGTTTACACATGTGAATTGCACTTCTAGTAAAGTTTATTGACTGTGTTAAACTGGTTAAAGAACTATAAAGCATAAACCACAATTTATGTGATTGAGTAACTAAATAAAACAGATTTTATTCATATCAATATTTATATAAAATTAACTGGTGTAAATTGCATGCTATATTGTACAGTAGTAGTTTAGTTTGTAGTCAGAGCATTTCAACTGCAAGATGGGGCAGTTTTATCTGCTGTATCTATTAGAGATATTAAATGCTGAAAATACGTTTTCATAGTTCAGAAAACAATCCACAATCCTCAATGATGAGAAATAAAACTGCAACAAATTTAAACGCAATATTGGGTACAGGAAAAGGAGTATCAAAATGCATATAAAAGTAATTAAAACACCAATCACCACAAATATTGCTTAACAGACTTAGTTACACAATATTATTTAAACATTTAAAAAACTAACATGATACAATAAAAAAAAACAAATCATAAAATATCCATTGCACTCCATATATAAACCTTTATAGAAAACATGAATAAAAAAGTTATTTTGACCAAATTTAACATCTCATATTTTCTTTTTAAACCCGAGGAACTGTTTGCACGTAATTATATTTGCCACTGCAATTCCTTAAACTCTAATTCATCATCCTTACTTCACTCCATAAAATTCTCACTCACTCTATCATTCGAAACACGTTTTTTAAACTGAGAACAAAGACGTGAAACTTTTTAGAGTCCATTAATAGATATCATAATTTTTATTGAATAATAATGCTCAAATTTTCTCTCTCTGTCTCATGTCTGTCTTACACGATATGCTCACTGCTGCATCATACAATTACTGTTGCAATTATAATAATTTGAGGTCTTGGAAGTTGTTTCAGTCAAAATACAATAATAATTCAGATCCTGAACTACATATCTACAAAATCTACAAGACAAATGTCTAAGCAAAAAAAAAATGAATAAGTTCAGTTTAACCTTTTTGTTTATAAATCATGGACTATCTTCCAGTACTGTTAGAAGCTCAGGGAGAGATGTTAACATTTGCCATTTGGTGTTTATGTGCTTAACATGATCACTGTTTACAAAGCATATTAACTGCATATAACTGCTGTCCATTCCTTTTGAAGCCCCTTATCACTCTGTACCCTTTGCAAATCTCCCAATGTCCTTTACTGCATCTGTGTCAGCTTTGTCTGGATAACTTTAAATGAAAATATGCCATATAACGAACAAAGATAATAAAAAACCAACACAGCAGAACACCTGTAGAGAGATAAACGCTCCTAAATCCAAAACAAATATAATAGTGCAAACTCGACAGATAGGAGCGAAACGGCTTTCAAAGTGTAGCGTCTCCAAAGGATGTAAAAAGGTTATTCAACCCAGTAGAAGCACAATTCAAAAAGTACAATGTTCCACGAGCATATATAAGTGGTTTTTCAACCCAGTAACAGCACAAATCCGTGTAATCCAAAAAATTATTTATTTAGCTAGCTAGAGTGAGCGCTTTCACCAAACGGCTTCTTCAAAACTTCAACAATAGCCATTAAAATCAAATAACTTATATACACAGGGGAAGAAGTTCATTGGTACACTCAAGATAATTAGATAATGGTCTAAAGTATCACTCATTAAGTAACACAGACACAAATCCATATAAAAGAATAAATTAACTATAAGCAAAAGCAATATATACTTATAAAAAAGGCAAATATACATATAAAGACACATATATATACGAATATCTAGGAAATAAATAAATGTACATAAAGAAAATCATATAATATATGGTGATATGAATGAGTAACCTATTTAGATATATTAACAGGTATTGAAAATTATTAAAAATGTAGTAACAGATATTAAAAATGTTCATCTAATTCATACCTTATAACTGTATTTGATGTAAAATGTATAAAATGTATAAAAATGTGAATGATAAGTGTATTGCATGTGTAAAAAGCAAGAATGAAAAATATCACACATTAATACACTTATAAGTATATGATGTGTAAAAGATATATATGTGTGTAAAAAAGGGGGGGATATATATGCATATGTGAAAAAACCTAAAAAAGGGGAACCTAAACGAAAACATCTAAAAAAGAGAGCAGCTAAAAAAGGGGGTACATGGTGGTGTATAAAAACCTATCCACTAAGCATAATACAACAGCTATTAATGAATAACAATACAATAAACTAAGATAAAGATCCAACTCAAACCTTAGGTCTAAACAACCTTTTCCTACGCAGTAACGGTTTCACCTGTACTTTGTCATTGATGCCAGGAAATTTGTCTGCTGTTAGGCGGACAATCCATCTAAGTTCACATTCCTGTAAATATGAATCAACGTCTCCACCCCTAATGCTAGGTTTAACATGTTGTAATACGCTAAAAATAAAATGGTGATCTGGTCCTGTATTCCTAACATGTTTGGCTAGAGCATTGTGCTCAGACGCAGTCCTAATACTGTAAACGTGTTCTCTAATGCGTTCTCTAAGTTGTCTGCAGGTCTTGCCTACATAAAATA
The DNA here is from genome assembly GCF_019279795.1 of Protopterus annectens. Classification (NCBI taxonomy): domain Eukaryota; kingdom Metazoa; phylum Chordata; order Ceratodontiformes; family Protopteridae; genus Protopterus; species Protopterus annectens. The sequence goes on from NC_056725.1 coordinate 692,468,168, forward strand.
CTGGACATTTTTAACAATTTTCAATACCTGTTAATATATCTAAATAGGTTACTCATTCATATCACCATATATTATATATTATATGATTTTCTTTATGTACATTTATTTATTTCCTAGATATTCGTATATATATGTGTCTTTATATGTATATTTGTCTTTTTTATAAGTACATATTGCTTTTGCTTATAGTTAATTTATTCTTTTATATGGATTTGTGTCTGTGTTACTTAATGAGTGATACTTTAGACCATTATCTAATTATCTTGAGTGTACCAATGAACTTCTTCCCCTGTGTATATAAGTTATTTGATTTTAATGGCTATTGTTGAAGTTTTGAAGAAGCCGTTTGGTGAAAGCGCTCACTCTAGCTAGCTAAATAAATCATTTTTTGGATTACATGGATTTGTGCTGTTACTGGGTTGAAAAACCACTTATATATGCTCGTGGAACATTGTACTTTTTGACTTGTGCTTCTACTGGGTTGAATAACTTTTTACATCCTTTGGAGACGCTACACTTTGAAAGCCGTTTCGCTCCTATCTGTCGAGTTTGCAATATAACGAACAAAGCACTACTACATATTTTTCTTCCCTTTGCAGTTTTGTTTGCCTAACCATTTGGCTTTTCAATAATTCTTTTTACACAAGCTGTATGCATACTGCTGTCATATGGTACGATATTACTTGCAGTGTTCTTATGACTAATCCTGGAACCCAGGATTTCTTTGTCCTCTACCTTGTACACCTGAACATTCAAACATGTAATATTATGGCAATAACCCATGCCTGGGTGTGGGTAATGCTGGATTTACCCACGGTTGGTGTGGTTTGGTCATGAGGGCGAAGCCCAAGTGGCCAAACAAAGCCAACCATGGGTAAATCCAGCATTACCCACACCCAGAAGTGGTTATTATATCTAATGACATTATTTAAGAAAAAACAAATTACTTTTCTTAAATAATGGCATTGTATAATGCCTCCTTACTGCCCTTCCACAGCTGTCTGGTATTTTGCGGCAGTTCTGATGTACAGCGCATGCGTATGCCTACGCAGTAATCAGAGCTGTGGGCAAAAGCAACGGAGAAAGCAATATCACTGTTGCTTTTTACAAACTGTTTTGCTATGTTAAATGGGTTTAACATAGCAAGACAGCTTTAAAAAAGCAACGGAGAATCTCCGTTGCTTTTTTTAAAGCTGTCTCGCTATGTTAAACCCATTTAACATAGCGAGACAGTTTTGAAAAAAGCAACGGAGAAAGCAAGATCTCTGTTGCTTTTTACAAACAGTCTCACTATGTTAAAGGAGTTTAACATAGCGAGACAGCTTTAAAAAAAAGCACCGGAGAATCTCCGTTGCTTTTTTTAAAGCTGTCTCGCTAGGTTAAACTCATTTAACATAGCGAGACAGTGTAAAGCAACAGAGATCTTGCGTTCTCCATTGCTGTAAAAAAAGAGTTATAATAATGGAAAAAGTCTGGGCGACTGAACCTTTTTCCTTTACTATAACTCTGATTTACAACGTGCACGCTGACCAATCAGCGTGCATGTTTTTGAATATTAATGGGGGGTCGTTGTATAATACATTATTGATAATGTACGGCTCAAATTCATATACTGTACAAGTTCCTCTAAACTTTCTTTTGCACAAATGAAAAAAATGGCATCAACAAATCTTTTGTAACCAATTATATTAGATATAACTGTCCCCTCCTGATATGTTCTAACCAAATTACCATAATTAGGGGCCATATTAGTTCTCAAGGCCATTCCTTTTAACTGTTGTTACAATCCCTTATAAAAAGCAAATAAATTGAATTTAAGAATATAACTGATGTACTGTCAAAAAGGGTTACTCTTCCCCCACTTAATTGGGGACGTTTACTTTATACTACCGAACTCAGTGGGGACAAACTGTTTTATTGAGCATTAAAGATACACCAAACATATTACCCATTTTTGATACAGCTATATAAAAAACTCATATTTTGTGATATATTTCAGTTAGACACCTCTTCATAAAACTAGGCATCTATATTGTTTTATGTTTTCTTTTTACCTTCTGATGAGCCTATCTTTTTAAAATAATTTCCATCTCTCAGTATAGTTCTTTCAGTATAATCAGTTGTTTCCATAACAACTATTGCCCCCCTCAACTTTCATAATCCATGTGAATATATCCTTAGATAAACTTTTTAATGAAAATTTTCAACCCTGGCAAATTACAGTATTTAAAATTTGACTTGGCTTTCAATAAACATATTACATCTTTTTCATATATTCTCATTGGCTAAAATAGCTGGATGCAAAGGAGGGCTATAAATACTAGGAGCAGAACAAAAAAATGATCACACTGAAAATTATCTCTAAAAATCAACTTTAAATTTAGTTCACCTAAAAAGTCTAAATTTGTCCTTTTCAGGAGTATGAAGCAAACCTCCTTTTGAATTGCACCAATTTCCATTTCTGATAACTGTCTCATTAGCCAGAGGCCTTCTGTGTTAGCCTGTACTTCAGAGAAGTAGATACCAAACAGGAGAGGTCCCAGGACTGAACTCTGTGGTACTTCACTTGTCAATAGTTTGAAGTCAGATTTCGAGTCTGCAACATTTACAGTATGGGTTCCGTCAGTGAGCCAGTTGGGCAACCCATCTTGTGACGTAGGGATTTATACCTAGTTTAGTGAGTTTAGCTATAATTCTAGAATGGAGAATGCTGTTGAAAGCCTTGGCGAGGTTATGATAGGCTGTGTGAACCACCTCACCCTCGTCAACGACTTTGTTGACTGCCTCAAAGAAGTCGATCAGGTTCAGAAGGCATGATCTACCTTTCACAAACCTGAACTGGGTGGGGTCCAGAGTTTGGAGGTTACCAATGTCTTTGTTTATGAGTTCCATTATGATACGTTCCATGGCCTTGTAGACCAGGCTTGTCAGGCTAATAGAGCGATAGTTCCCAGGATCAGTGGTGGCTCTCCCGTTTGTGGAGTGGGATAACTGTTGCTGTACACCATTCAGTGGGCACAAAGCCTGACATGAGACTATGATTGAACATGGTGCTTAGGTGGGGAGTCAGTTTGTTCTGAAGTTCATGTAAAACGCAGCCTGGGATGTTGTCAGGTCCCATGGATGCTGTGCTTTTGGTTTTAGAGAGTGCAACTTTTACCTGCACAGATGTGATTACAGGGACTCTGCATTCTTCCTGTATAGATATGGGCCCTTTAGGGGGTGAGAGGGGGGTAAAGTTAGCTCTGAACCTATCTGCCAGGATGTTGGTAATATTAGTTGGTTCTGTAATTTCCGTGCCATTGTGCTCTAACTCAGAACAGATCTGGGTGCTGCCATTGAGATTCTTTTTATTGCTATTGAATGCTTTGTGGTTGCCCTTAGAATCAGTGGCAATTTTTTCATAGCTAGCTTTGGAGGATCTTATAAGGGATCTCAGCTTCTTACTGAGGCTAACCAGGGAGCTCCTCCAGTCATTGGATTTTACTCTCTTTTGCAACAGTTTCTTCCTTCTGTTGTAGAGTTTGTTTATGGCAGGGGACCACCAGATTGGCTTTTTTTTTGGAGGACAGCATCTTGGTTCTGTTAGGGATAGCACGATCCATGCATGCATGTAAGTGCTTATAGAATGCATTTGCATATCCTGCTTTGATCTCACATGTCTGTGTTGATATTTCCTGTGTAATCCCTCTTATTCAGTCACATTCTTACTGGTTGTGACTGGACTGCCTGAGCGCCTGATCTCACTTGACTTTCTGGCTGCTGACATTGATATATGTCACCCTCTGTCCTACTACTAATGTATCGTGATTTCTTCTTAATGGATATGAAAACACTGTTGTTGTTCTTGATTATATTGTTGTGCTGCTATTCTCAGTGGATATCTCAACAAAGGATGCAGCTGCATTCTTCTTTCTCTTAAAAAAATGGCCATCATTTCTACCTGTTAACTGCAGAACATGTTTATGATTTTGAATGACTTACAACTGCAGAAGCACTGCTTCGCACATTTGGGTAGCAAACAAGGGTCAAAAAGTAAAGTGTCCAACCACAGACTTTTAGCAAAGCTCTGAAATCTTTATATAATAAACACTGGTCCAACATAACCATCAGAACCTTAATGGTAACTGCAACAGAAGTTTAATTTCTGCCTCTTAAGCTGACTTGGCTTTTCCATTAGTTTTTTTTTTTTTTTTAGGTTTTGCATTATTGCAGATGGCAGAGAAGCCAAACCCTAGAGCTATTTGTTGACTATTAAATGTAGCTTTATTAATATCAACCGCCACTGACTGTCCTGTTTACTCACTGTACTGATAATAGACGAGTTCAAAGTATTCTCATGCAAGGAACTGTAACTAAGTGAATTCTCTTCTATCTCCACCAGGTATAATCAAACACAATAACAGATGAGAATGCAGCAATCCACAAATACGGATAGTGAGAAATAAAACTGAAACAAATTTAAACATAATATTGGATAGAATAAAATAAAGAACCATACTCTCAAAATGCACATAAAAATAATTAACCAAATAAAATAAATGTAAGAAAACACATTCATCATACACTGAAGACTATTTCACCAAATTAAAACCCACTCAATACACTTATATTGCTTAACAGATTTAATCATGACATTAATTCAACATCATCATAAAATGCACACTTCACTTTAAATATTTAAACCTCCAATAAAAACATTAATGAATTTAACATCTCACATTTTGTTTTCTTTTTAATGCTGCCTTAATAGTAACTATTACATTTAAGCCTGGGGATTTGCTTGCATATAATTTTATCTGCTACTCGTAATTCATTGTCCCTACTTCCCCCATAAAATTCTCATTTACTATATCACTGCAAATATAAAATATTAAATTGTGATCAATTAACTGAATATTACAGTATATATTGACTGAGTTCTTATTTTCTTATTCTAAGAATGTTCATGAATCTCACCTCAATCTCCCATTTGTCTTTCTAACATACAAAACTCTGAGGTGATGTGCAGACTGCTGCATAAATCACATAATCATTGCTGCAATTACAATAATCTGAAACTCTCCAAGCATTTCAGTGGAAACGCATGCAGAACTCGGATCCTCAATTGCATAGCTACAAAAACTATAAGGCATACTTATACATATTCCCATTGTATTAATACATTTCTTAAACGTTTTCTTGTTCAAAAAAGTTGTTTCAGGTTTTTACCTTTCTTGCTTGCAAACAATGGCCTGGCCCTGAACACTAAAAGAGCCTATGGGTGGGATGTTAAAATGTGCCAAATGTAAGTTGACATGCCCTTATCTATCGTCTGCAGAACATAACTTCATATCTGCTACCCATTCCTTTTGCTGCCCCTTCTTACTTTCATTTTTGACTTTCCTTAATTTCTTTCCACTCACAACTTTGGATTGCCTTGAACTAAAAACCTAATCCTGAGTTTAAATCTTTTACTTGTTCATAGTTGTAATGCATCCAGTATTACACTGTTAGAAAGTAAGAAAGGCTAGAAAAAAGCAAGTTAAAGTAAATATAATATTGTGATTTGGGGCTAGTGGAAAAGGAATGTAAATGCTTGCTGATTTATATTATATATAGAATTCAAACAGAATGATTTGCAATGCTTTTATAGAAGTGGATATCTAGATGAAAATTTATTTATTTGACATTTATTAACTGGGTTGGGCCAACTGGGCTTGGGGCCCATTTTCTGTGGAGACCCGAGGAGAAAAGCTCCATTCACACTGAGTTTACAGTAATAAAAATATTTAGTCATATTGCTTACAATAAAACTTGTTTTACAGGAAGTTAAAGACACAAATAAAAGCATGCATGCATGCACAAGGAAATACACAATGATTTTACAGAGAAATTATATATATACATATTTACATAACAATGCATCAGCATAGTAGATTGAGTATAGTAAGTAAACACATAGTAGGGTACTAGTTGAAAGGGGAGGGATTAATTAGAAGTAGATTTGGGGAATTTAGGTTGGGTCTTGACAAGGGCAAGTTTTGGACTTCAGTAGGATTAGTTTGATTTCTTTTTTAAAGTGTGGAGGGTGGGAGATGGAACGTTTGTCTTGGGGAAGTTTGTTCCAAGCATGGGCAAAAGAGTATTTATAGAGAAGTTTGCCTACTGTTTTCTTCGGTTGGTAGGTGTCTAGTAGTTACTGATTAGAGGTACAGAGGGTTCGTGGTGGAGAATAGATGGAGACAAAGGAAGAGAGAGAGCTGGACAAGCTGAAGGTTTATAAGGAATGAAGTGTAGTATTTGAAATTGTGATAGCAGTAGTTGTTGGGGAAGTTCAAGCCACTGGAGAAAGTTAAGGGTGAGGCAGTGATGTGGATTGTAAGAAGAATTTGTGATAAATCTAGCTATCTTATGGTAAGTTTAAGTTTGTTCAAGGTTGTGGTCTGAATGTTGGTAAGTACTGGGGCAGCATATAGTAGAGAGGGGAGGAGGAGTGTCTGTGCTAGGGAGAGTCTAGCATTAGGAGTTAGAAATTTTTTATTGTGATACAGTAGACCTAGTTTCTGGTGTGTCTTTGTTATGCATTGAAGTATGTGCTGGTTGAATTTGAGTTCATGATCAATGATGACACCAAGGAGTTTTGTGTGGGTTTCGGGTTGGATGATTGTATTGTTAGAGGATGTAATAGTAAAGGAGGATTTATGCCGAGTAAGAGAATGGGGGAGAAAGAGCAAGACTTTTGTCTTCTTAGGGTTAAGGATAAGTAGATTATTGAACAACCACTATTCAGTGGATAGAAAGGCATGTTGGGTAAGGGTATGGAGTTCAGAGATATTGTTAGAAATGGAGATGAGAGTTGAGTCGTCAGCATATTGGATGAGGGAGGATTGTTTACAAGATGTATAAAGATCATTGGTGAAGGCATTGAACAGAGGGGGACCTAAGATGGAACCTTGTGGTACACTGGTTTGGACAGAAATGAATGAAGAGAATGATGAGAGCCATTTAATAGTTGTCTGCAGGATAGGTAGCTGGAGAACCAGGCAAGGGAGATGGAGGACAGGTTGAGACTTCCAAGTTTGGATAGCAGTAGGGGGTGGGAGACAGTAACAAAAGCTTTGGAAAGGTCAAGGAAGACACAAGATGAGTTTATTGTTATCTAGGGCCTCAGCAATGGTATGAGTGAAGGATAGGAGGACAATAGTAGTGCTGTGGTTAGGATGGAAGCCATGCTGAGTGGGATTGAGAAGGTTATGTTGGAGGAGGTAGTTAAGAAGCTGTGAGTGAAAGCATTTTTCAAGAATCTTAGACATGCGGATAGGATGTCGATGGGTCGGTAGTTAGATGGATCTGTTGAGTTTCCACCTTTATGTAGAGGAGTAGTGAAGAAAGATTTCCATAGGGTGGGAACTGTGGATTCTAGAATTGATCTATTGATTAGAATAGGTAGGAACGGTGGATTCTAGAACTGATCTATTGATTAGAATAGATACATGATAGGCAATGGATTCAGCAGCAAGTTTAAGGAAGGTAGGTGGTAGGCTGTCAGTGGAGGGAGAGCAGGGTTTGAGCTTTAGAAGATATCTGATGTAGGAATAAGGAACAGGGTGAAAGGAGAAACAGTTTGTGTCTGGAGGGTGGGAGAGAAGATTTATTTATTTCCAGTTTGATGACCGGGGGTGTCCACTGGTCTCAGGGAGCCCGTTTTCAGTGGAGGCCCGGGGAGAAAAGCTCTATGTTACAAAGTTTAGATACAGATACAATATAGAAAAGAAGAACAATTTACAATTATGTTTCATGCTAGAGAACAGGTGTAATTTCTTAGATACGTTACCTTTAGATACAGACACAATATTATTAATGAACAATTTACAGTTACATTTCATGTTAGAGAGAAGGTGAAAATTCTTAGGTACATGGTACAAATTTGATATTTACAATATGTACATGTGTGTGGTAGCCTATAGATCATAGCTAGAGAGGCTAGTAATCAGAGGTTGAGAGAGAAGATGTGCTGCAGTTGGAAGGTATGAGTGTCTGAACTGTGTCTATAAAGTGTTTATTGTGGAGGGTAGCAGTTTCCTGAGGAGATGTATTAGGGTAGGGGGGCAGGGGTTTGAGGGGCAGCCAGCAGAAATAATTTTGCTAAGAGTAGACCAAAACCTCTGAGGGCTGGATTTACTACTGAGCTGAGCAGAGGTATAGTAGGACTTTTGTCATTATTCGTTTGTTTCTTTGTAAGATTCCTTAGATGTCTATATTTGTGTAGTAGGGGTAGTTCTTTTGTTTTGATCCAAGCACTATCCCTTTTGTGCATAAGGGACCTAAGTTTCCTTTGAAAGCGAGGGAACATAGTTAGATTTTATCCAAATCTTCCGAAGGGAGCAAGGGAGTTTAGGGTGTTCAGAAAAATGCTATTAAACATACTGACTGCTTCATTGAGAGGACTTGTCTAAGGATGGACCAGTCTCTATACTGGAAAAATGGAGTTGAATTGGGATATATTAAAGTTAGAGAGGTTACGACAATCTCTGTAAAGGTGGAGTTTGGGAGGTTGGGTGGAGGTCTTAGGACAGAGGTGGGGAGGTGATCACTAAGGGAGTCTGGTAAGGTAGTGAGGTTTTGGTAGTGGTAGGGGGAGAGTTAGTGAGAATCTAGTCAATTATGGGGCTAGATAATGAGTTTTTATGAAGGCGGGTGGGGGATATCAGTTGATGGAAGCCATGTAGGCTGATACTAAGTTGTGAAACATCAGTAGTAAGTTTGGACCAATCTAAGTTGGCATCTCCTAAGATGAGGGTTTAATAGGGTATATTGTGGGTAAACCAGGATAGGATATTCTCTATGATGGACAAATTATTCCCGAGGGGGGGGGTAATAGATGGAGGCAACAGCAAATTTCTTGTAAGAATTAAGGTGGCAATTTAGGATGATAAGTTCAGCTGGGAAGAAGTCAGAGATAGGTGTGGTAAGGGATGAGAAATTGAGGCCATTGGAGAAAAGGATGGCTACGCCACCTCCTTTTTTCTGAGATCTGTTAGATCAAAAGGTATCAAAGCCAGGTGGGAGAATTTTGTTGTTAGTGATATGTGGCTTGAGCCAAGTTTCAGTTAAGGAGATGATGTGGGGAGTGGTATGGGCTTATCTAGGTGTGCAGCTCAGAGATTTTGACGAAATCCCTTTTCAAAGGGAAGAAAGCGCTCATTCTGTATTTGTGGATTTATTTTAAATAAATTGGAACTGTTCGTGTATCCAGCTGCGGCAGTGTTACTTTTGTTTATTAGCTCAGAGATTTTGTTAGTTAAGCTTTGAATATTTAGTGAGTAACTTCAGTGTATGAGGAAAGGGATGGAGAGAAGAATGTGGGGAGGGGGATGTGGCTGAAGGCTTGAGGGGTATGTGGCTGTGGGGAGTGGTAGAGGGGCTACGGTTGGGGTGGATGTCCCCAGAGTTGAGTATGTTTTTGTGAGAAGAGAGGGTGTAGTAATAGGTAAATGAAGTTTGGGTAGTTTTGGTTTAGGTTTGCTGGTAGGTGGGAGGATTGAAGTTGAGGTAGTTTGTGATGACATGAGGTGGAGAGGTTGAACAGAGTTGGGGAGATAATAAAGGAGGAAGTTGTTGGATGAGTATTCATGGGTATAGGAGGCAGGAGAGCATATAAGAAAAGTAGGAAAGTGGGATTGATAGGAGGTAAGAGGTGTAGTGGAAATGAGAAGGTGTTGCATGTTCAAGTGTGGCAGGGTGGGTATATTGGTTAAGGGTAGGAAGTGTTGTAAATTGGGTTGGGCAGCTGTTGTGGGAGTGGTTATTGACAGGAAGTTGGTGGTGGGTGGATAATGAGAGAGGAAGGGGAGGGAGTGATTGGTATAAAGGAAACTGTAATGGGGTGTGTGGGAATGAGGGCAGGGTAGGGGAGTGGAATGAGCCCGAGCAGAGCAAGGGGGAATGGAGCGGGGCTAGCCCAGTTGTAACAGAGGCAGGAATGCTGACTTAAAACAATCAATAACAGCATGGGGCTATGAATATAAGGTAAGCAGACAGTGCTTTTCATTTTAGTATCCTTTTATTTTAGTAGGTAGTGTGGAAATATGTACCAGTGCAGACAGGGCTGACCAGGCCAGTAAGCAATATGCCAGACCGGGAGTGAAGCAGTTAATAGTTTAGTCCCTTTTAGGTTAAAGCAGTTGAGTAGGTTAGTTCCCTTTAGGTTAAAGAAACTCCCTACTGTTGCAGGTATGCTAGGGGTTGGATTACATAGGATACACTGCCCTCTGATGACTAAATAAGGAACCACATGTATGTGCCTATTAAATTAATGGAGAGGTCCGTGCAAGTGTGCGAGCCAGTAGAAAGAATTCAAAACAATACAGTACAGGAAATTCAGTACACTGTAGGATAACACCTACACTTAGATAATCTTGAGAGAGTCTGTCCTCGAAGGCTGGAGGGAGGATTTAGAAGGTTTCAAAGTAATGAGGTCCACAGTAGATGGGAATACAGCAGTTAGAAAGTAGGGGCAGACCATTTAAAAACTGTTGACTGTCCGAACTGCAAAATAAAAAGACAAAGTAAAAAAAAAATACAGGTCACATATGAACAATAAAACTTAGGGAGCAGACAAAATAGGAGCGAGAGCGTATTAACAGCTAGGTAAAACAAAACAAGATACAAGGAAGCAGAAGAGAGCTGGGAACAGGAGCAAGGTACTTGAAGAGTACAGGGAAGGGTAACAGAAAGATTTAGGAAGACAGCAAAGAAAGGAAACGCTAAAAGTAGGCAGATACACTGTATCAGTGTGATAACAGGCACCTTCACACTCAATTAAAAAACAATATACAAGGAAATGTTACTTTAAAAACCACAGACAGTACACTTTGTCCATGTGGGTATTCAAATTCAGCAAGAACCTAAACTTCACATAACTACTAATCTCCGTTCTTAGTTTAAGCTACAGAAAGGTTTGAAAAGCAGGAAAAAAAAGATGAAAACACAACAATGGCAGTTCCTACTTGTATTTGAAATGTTGCTGTTTTTTTTTTATTAGCAACTGCCTTTAAACTGAAAAGATGCATGGGGGTATGAACAATTTGTTCTGACTGAAATCTACAAAGTACATTGTATTTAATTGTTAAAGGGATGTTGGCAAGCAGTTAACTTGAAAGTGTGTATTGGGTGAAATCAATGAGATTTAATGCAATTAAATTTTAAGGGCACATTGGCAAGTAGTCTAGTGAAATAGTGTGGGTTCTGAGTGAATTCTATGAGATACAAAAATAGTTAACTTTTAAAGGAATATTGCCAAGCAGGTCAGTGAAAATAAATTAAGTTTGATGCCATGGTGTGAGCAGTTATATAGGTAGTTCCTTCCAAAGCACCCTTAGTATGGTAAAGCACTATTTATTTTATTTATTTATAGTTTGTTTGCCAGGATAGTTCATTGGGCCACGAGGATCCCATTTTCAATGGAGTTCTGGGGAGAAAAGCTCTAGAAAATGACAAATTGCAGATTTAACATAAGAGTAAGTTATTAGTGAAATGTAATGTGCACAAACGAAGCAAAATTAAACAAATAGAAAAACACATTAGTAGAGTGCACATATTAGTACAATGCAGTAAGAGTAATATTTACAAAGTTTTTAACAGTTTAACATATTAGCACAATGCAATAACGGAAAGTAATTTTTTTAACAGTTATGCTAATTCATGCAGTTAATTTCTAGGCTACTGAATTGTACCATTCTAGGAGTTATGCTAATTCCTAGAGTTTATTAGGGATACAAAACAATGGGAGGCTATTATGAATTATAGCTTATAGACAGTAGCTATAGTGTAGGGAGATTATGTGGGTGGGAGCAAGAGCATTCCCATAGTGAAGTTAGGTGTGTGTGTGAAGTAAGGATTTGAATGAAGAGAGGCTTCTGGTGGTGCGGATAAGAGGTGGGAGGGAATTCCAATGGCGTGATAGAGAGAAGGATATTCGATGTTTGCCTGGTGGATGAGCAGGTTTATGCAGTTCAATTACATTTTGGGAATTAGATCTCAAAAGTCTATTTAATTGGTGCATTTTAAAGGTGGTGGCAAGAGAGGGACAGAGAGAGGGGGTGAAAATAAGTTTGTGTGCTTGGACAAGTTGAATATAGATGAGGTAATTGGACAGCTCAAGCCAATTCAGTTGGTGTAGGGCAGTGCATTGATGGGAAGTGGATCTATGGCCGGTTGCAAATTTTATTATTTTATTATAGCAAGAGGAGAGTTTAGTCTTGAGGGAGGATTGCAGGTTAGTAAGGATAGAGGCATCATATAGGAGGCATGGGATAAGGCAAATGTTGGCAAGGGTGAGCCTAGTAGAGGGAGAGATGTAATGGTTGTGGCGGTAAAGCATGACTATTTTTTGTGCATTTTTTTTATATTTACTTGCAGATGATTATCAAACTTTAGCTGGTCATCGATCAGGACTCCTAATAGTTTAGCATTAGAGACTATTTCGAGAGGAGTATTATTTTGACTGGTGACAGAGAATGAGGTTTTATCTAGTGTGGTGGTTTTGGAAGCAGTAAGTATCATGAGTTTAGTTTTAGTAGCATTGAGTGCTAAATGGCTGTCCATCATCAATTGCTCAGTGGAGGAGAAGGCATCTTGGGTTAATTTAACTAGGATGGGTATAGAAGAGACAGAGCAGATTATTGCTGAATTGCCGGCATACTGGACAAGGTTGGCATTTGGGATTGGTTGGTAGAAATTGTTTATGAATATATTGAACAGAAGGGGTCCTAAAACTGAACCCTGGAGGACACCTGTGGGAGTACTGAGAAAAGGGGAGGTGTCTTTTTTCATCTGACTCCTTGTTGCCAGTTTGAGAGGTAACTGGTAAACCAGTTAATAGAGGAGTGGGATAGATTTAGTCTGGATAGTTTAGTGAAAAGAAGGTTATGAGAGATAGTGCCAAATGCCTCAGAGAGGTCAAGGAGGAGAGTGGACACGATGTGGCCAGTGTCACGGGCCTTATTAACTGTTTCTAGGAAGGAGAGGAGAGCTGTGGTAGTGCTGTGGCCTGGTCTGAAACCATGTTGAGTAGGTGTTAGAAGCTGGTTGTTTATGAGGTAAGGTAGAAGTTGTAGATGGATGCATTTTTCGAGAAGTTTAGAAATGGGGGATAAGATAGAAATAGGTTGAAAGTTTGTGACATTTTTGTTATTGCCACCTTTATGGAGTGGAATAATAAAGGCCTTCTTCCAGAGCTGGGGAACTTGACATTTAGCAACAGATAAATTTATAAGAATGCAGAAGGGAAGAGCTATGCCTTCTGTGGCAACTTTTAAGAAATATGAGGGTATATCATCAGGGGCATTGGAACCGGGTTTCAATGTTAGTAGAAGTTTTTATGGTGGTTGCAGGGATGGGCTTGAAGGAGGAGGTTGGGAGCAGGAGATGCTTAGGGGAAGGAGGGATAGGTGGAAATAAGGGTGGGGAAGCCGAATGGGAGGTGAAGGATGATGTAAGTTTACTTATGGAATCGATAAAGAAAGTGTTAAATTGGGTGGCTAAGTCTAAGTCAGAGGCATCTGGATCAGGGCAGGGGTTTTCTTTTTTTCCAGGGTTGAGAAGGGAGAAGATTCCATGCCAGAATTTTTTGGGGTTGGTGTTATGGTTGTTTTGGAGTTTAGAGAAGTAGGCTTTGCGGTCTGAGATAATACATTTTTTTTTACTTTGTTATGAAGTGTTTTAATTCATTAAGGGCGGTGATAGCTTTATTTTTGGAGTAGCGTTTCCAGGCTTCAACCTGGAATCGCATGGCTATTTTTGGTTAGCCAAGGAACAGGATTGCTTCCTATGCATTTTGTTTTCAGAGGGGCAAACGAGTCAAGCAAGTTGAGTTAAAATAGGTAACAGCATTTTCTAAGGGAAGGGTTTTTAGTGGGTTCCAGTTCATTTTTTTTTTGTGCATTTGAGAATGTACTAGGATTAAAGTTTTTTAGACAGCGGGTGAAGGTGTAGGTATGAGTTAGTTGCATGGAGGAGGGAAAATGGTGGGCAAAACTGTGGAAGTGGCCATCTAATGGGTCAGGCAGAGTACCACTATCAGATATAATGTGAATGAGAAACTAGAATCCAGTCCAGGGTGCTTCCAGTAAGGAAGTTCTTGGAAGGCATAGTTGTTAATAAGCCGAGTGAAGTTGTACAAGTTTATATTAAGTGAGTTTGTAGGAGATTGAATTGTTGACCAGTTAATATTAACATCACCCAGGATTATAGTTTCATTAGTGATGTTGGCAGAGAACCAGGAGAGAATATCTTCAAGGGTTGAGATATTGTCTCCAGGAAGGATATAAAGGGGGACTATGCATATAAGTTTGTTTATTTATATGAAGTAGGGCTGGAATTAGTTCTGCCTTGCCAAATGTGGGAATAGGTTTGGTACAGGGGTAACTAAGTGGGATGATGAGTACAGGAGAGTGACTCCCCCTCCTTTTTTATGTGGTCTATCTTTCCTAAGTATGGAGTAGTTGGGTGGTGTTAGTTCACAGTCTTTTATATGGGGTTTGAGACAGGTTTCTGAGATGGCCATAATATTGGGTTGGTTATGGAGAAGCCAGGCATGGAGGTTAGGAATTTTGTTGAGTATGCTCTGAGCATTTAGAGCTGAGAAATGGAGGGGTTTACCAGTTGTGGGAGGAGTATGGGATTGGAAAGTTGAGATGTGTGTGGGAGATGTGCACCCTGACTCCATATAAAAATATGGAAAATGGGCTGTGGATAGATGGATTGTTAATTTTAACATGGAATACAAATGCAGACAAAAATCTAACAGTATTGACCTACAGCAAGAATTGTGTGTTGCAAATAGTAATGTTACAGTACAGGCATTTGGATAAAAATGAGCATGCAAATTTGACAAAGTAATTGTTTTGTGGTGGATATTCTGCTGATTTTCAGGGACAAATGAAAAAAGGAGTAATATGAGTTGCAAGACATACTCCAAAAGTGATACAACAGTAAGAAATCACATTAACTGTAGATTTGCTGTATACTATATATACTGTATAACCATTTCACACTATGATAATCGGAGGAAGGGCTCTGAGCCAACTAATCTGTGATATATAACATTACGTATCCTGGGTTTTTGCTTATTTTTATGAGTTATTTATAACACTTCTATTGTCTGCATATACTTTTCTAGCTAGTTTCATTGCGTGTGAGGTATTAACTAGAAATTTTCTACAATTGTTAAGCATCTGGTTGGGTTTGTTTGTTCTGATTTCCTACTAAGGAGTGCATCATATAACTTGTTTGTAGTTAAAAGCATTCTCTAGAGTCTCCTTGATCCTTTATCTGTTTAAACATTTCTGCAGTTTTTTTTTCTACCTAAGTACTGTGGGCAGTGTAGCATTGTCCATATTCAGGCTTGTGGTTGAGGCCTAGTTGTTTGTTAGTAGAGGCTGTGTGTCTGAGCACATGTTCCAGGCCATCAAAGTGTAGCCAAAGCCAGTATAGCATTTCAGTGAGAGTGAATTGTTTATGCTCATTGGCTGATTGGGGTTGCCTGGACTACGGCTTAGAGTAAGCACCTCATTGGTTCGTTCAAGCTTTTTTTTTTAAAGTTTTCAGGTTTCACTTTGTTACTAAAGAAGTTAACTTGTGAGTGTTTCTGCCATTTCACACAGAGAAAATTGGAGGAAGGGCTATGAGCCAACAAATCTGTGATATATAATTATTTATAGCACTTCTATTGTCTGCATATACTTTTCTAGCTAGTTTCACTGTGTGTGAGAAATTAACTAGAAATTTTCTGCAATTGTTAAGCATCTAGTTGGGTTTGTTTGCTCTCATTTTTGTTTCCTACTCTCCCTCTTTATTAGTATCTTGTTTTTATACTTGGTGGCTTTGCAGTTGCCCACCCCTACTGCAAATTTGATCTGGGACACTCCTCCCAGTCTAGTGTCATTACCTCATTCTACCTAAACCGGGGAGACCATTTGAGAAAGCCAACCCAGTTAGTTTCTGCTCCTCCTTTCCCCAACAAAAAAAGAAAAAAAAATTCTAAGCTTGTTTCCTGCCTTTCCTGTAAGCGTCTAGACCAGATATAGATTTCCGGTATCCAGGACTGTTTGTAAGCTTCTGAGCCCCCAAGCCTTTCTGTGTTGGAGGGAAGCCTTCTAGCTTAATTTTGTTTCTTAGAACTAGCCAGTTTTCTAGTTTCAGCACTCAAATCTGTTTTTTCAGAACTCATTGTAAGCACTAAATACGCTACAAATTACTACAGCACTCAACTTTCCACACTTGTATAGAGGAAAACAGTTTTTAGTACTTAATAAATAAGCACCTATCCAGGCATGTCTAAGAGTCAGCTCCCGGTGTTTTCTCCTGTCTACCTGATGAATCTGGGCATCTTGGGGCAATGAAGCAATTGCCTCATGTACACAGACAACCCTCTCCTACTACCAACCAACACTACCACCGGTGAGAGATGCACTTATATAGCCAAACTGGAAGCAAAGCTCTCTTCACCCAAGACTGGACTAGACAGTCAAGAGAAGAAGGTAAAACACTTGCACCACACCACACTCATCACATACACCACCAAAACACACACATAGAAACACAAAACACACACCTACATTTGCGGAGGCTCTCATTAAAAATCTACCCAAGCAACAGGGACCTCCAAAACAGAAACACAAGCAACCTCCACCCCCCAACACAACCCAAATGACACCGCCCACAAACTCAGTGTGCCACTCAATCACAGCCCATAAGGCATAACAATGTACCCAACACTCTAGTCATAGGTGACTCTTTAGTCAGGCACACTGATATTCCACTCACCAGGCTAAACGAGTAGAAAGTTACTGTCAGCTGCCAGGATCCACCACATAATGCACGCACTCAGGTCACTCCACAACAAGTACAAATATGACTCTGTCATTGTCCATGTTGGTGCGAATGACCTGAGACGTACCTCCCTGGACTACATGAAGAGAGACATGGAGGAGCTGTCTGATGTTGTAGCCCAGGCAGGTATGACCCTAGCCCTGAGCAACATCCTGCCATCACCCAGAATGATACCACAGTACAAGAACAAAATGAATGACTTCAACAATTGGCTAAGCTTCTGGTGCCATTCCAAGGGAATCCAGTATCTGTCTGCCTGGGATGACATGATCGACAAACCACGATACTTTGCTAGAGATGGCCTGCACCTGTCGCCCTTGGGATTCCCGATACTGGCTAAGGCTCTTGCCACTCCTATAGTGCCTTTTTTAGGCAAGGTTCAAATTACAAATTCACCACTGTAACAGGTACAAGCAAGCAAAATCTGAGGGTAATGCTACTTAATGCTAGAAGTCTAAACCTCAAAACGCACTCACTCGAGGCACTCTTTAAAATGGAGAACATCGACATCTGTGCAGTGACAGAGACCTGGTTCAAGGCTCCAGAGAGCACCCCTGCATTACCAGGCTATAGTTCATACCACACCTTTTGGCCACCTAACCTGGACTGAAACACTAAAGACGGAGGCGTGTCCATATTCATTAAGGATATCCACACCTCCAGGCTAGCTGCTCAGCATAATGCATCCCAGATTATCCAAGTGCAACTAACTCTGGGCAAGTCCACAATCCAAATTGTAGCTTACTACAGATCCCCCACCATGCCCCAGGATTCCCACTCCTCATTTCTTGATACACTGGAAAATATTAGGGTACAACCTAACACCTTAAAAATGGGCGATTTCAACTACCCCACCATTAACTGGGAAAACTACTCATGTACCAATTCTTGTGCTCAACGTTTTCTGGAATTCATAAATTCCAATGCCTTGGATCAACTTATCCATACCCCCCACCAGGGACAGCAATATCCTAGACCTGGTCATGACCAACAGGTGTTCCACACCAGAGGTCAATTCCTCGTTGGTCAGATCCGACCACAAGCTAATATCCACTTCTCACCCCCACCACCCATTAAGGAAACCACCGTAAATTTCTCCAAAGCCAACTTCACGTTTAAGACAGAAGTGGCAAACATCACGACACCCATGCTGACAAACAATAGAGGTATGACTGCTGAATCCTATACAAATGCATTTATACGAGTGCATGAATCGTGCAATCCCTAACAGAACCAAGATGCTATCCTCCAAAAAAAAGAAGCCAATCTGCTATAAACAAACTCTACAACAGAAGAAAGAAACTGTTGCAAAAAAGAGTAAAATCCCATGATTGGAGGAACAATAAATTGAGGTCAGCCTCAGTAAGAAGCTGAGATCTCTCATAAAATCTTCCAAAGCTAGTTATGAAAACAAAATCGCCACTGATTCTAAAGGCAACCAAAAAGCATTCTATAGCTATGTCAAGAATCTCAATGGCAACACTCAGATCTGCTCTGAGTTACAGCACAATGGCACTAAATATACAGAACCAACTGATATTATCAACATCCTGGCAGATAAGTTCAGTGCTAACTTTACCCCTCTCTCTCCTCCTAAAGGGCCCATCTCTATACCGGAAGAATGCAAAGTTCCTGTAATCACGGCTGCACAGGTAAAAAACACACTCTCCAAAGCCAAGAACACAGCATCCATGTGACTTGATAACATCCCAGGCTGCGTTCTACATGAACTACAGAATGAACTGGCACCCCCACCTAAGCACCATGTTCAATCATATCCTGAACTCAGGCTTTGTACCCACTGAATGATGCACAGCAATGGTTATCCCACTCCACAAAGAGGGAGCCACCACAGACCCAGGGAACTACTGCCCATTAGCCTGATCTGCAAGGCTATGGAACATATCATCATGGAACTTATAAACAATGACATTGGTAATACCCAAACTCTGGACCCTACCCAGTTCAGGTTTGTAAAAGGCAGATCATGTCTCCTAAACCTGACAGACTTCTTTGAAGCAGTCACCAAAACCGTAGATGAGGGTACGTTGGTCCACACAGCCTATCTAGATCTCGCCAAGGCTTTCAACACCATCCCCCACTTTGGAATTATAGATAAACTCACTAAGCTAGGTATAAATCCCTATGTCACAAGATGGGTTGCCAACTGGCTCACTGACAGAACCCACACACTGTGAAAGTAGCAGACTCTAAATCCAGCTTCAGACCAGTGACAAGTGGAGTACCACAGGATTCAGTCCTAGGTCCTCTGCTGTTTGGTATCTACTTCTCTGAAGTACAGGCTAACACAGAAGGTCTTTGGCTAACATAGTTTGCAGCTGACTGCAAACTAGGAGCCATAATCAAAACTCCTAATGATGTGGACATCCTACAGAAGGGCCTCACTGAGACAGATGCCTGGTGTCAAAGCCATGGCCTCAAGCTCAATGCCAAAAAGTGCACTGTCATCCCTTTTGGTAAAAACTTTGTACCCATGAACTACCACATAGGCGGGTAGTCTACTTAACACCAAAAGTGTGATAAGAGACCTTGGGACACAGGTGGACAGTAGTCTCTCCTTTGATAATCACATCACCACAGTAGTCAGGAAATCCTTCTATGTGGCACACCATCACAAAATGTTTCTCATCTAGGAAAAAAAGAGGTCATTGTTCCCCTCTACTTATCACTCATTAGACCCATTATAGAGTACAACGGTCCTTTTGGTATGTACCTCACAAGACATCTACAACTGGAAAGGCCGCAGAAATACCTCACAAAGAGGATTACAGGCCTCAAACAGATGCCCTACGCAGACAGTCTCAAAAAACTTCAGCTTTACTCTCTCACATATCGCCTACTCAGAGGCGATCTCTGCCTAATATACAAAGCTATGTCAAACCCAGAGCTGTTGGACATGCTCCACTTAAAGAAATCCCAATCCCTCTGAGCTACACGCTCTAGGGACTTGTACCTTGTCACCATAACAAACAGAACATGCTGGAGGGATAGATTCCTGTCCCAGAGACTTCTCATACTCTGGAACAAACTACCTATCTATACCAAACAAAGCTCCTCATTAGCACTCTTCAAGAAAAATCTTGATGATTGGATGGGAGATAGGAAATTCACCCTGGGGATCACTTCTGTGGCTCTGCTTGACAGGGGCACAGGAAAATAATTTTGTCGGGTGGCAAAAGCCAGGGTACTGTTTTGGCTAGGCTTATATAGGCTCTAGGGCCAATAACCTAGTACCTACCTATGAACTCTCTCAACTCAGTACTGGCGTAACCAGTCAGGAGGAGAAGGAAACCACACTTACAATTCCAGTCTCACATAGACCTACCACGACAGCAAACCAAACACAAACACACAAAAACATACTCGGAGGCTCTAAATAAAAATCTGCCTAAGCAGCAGAGACCTCCAAAGCAGACACCCAAGCAACCGCTACCCCAAAACAAAACACGTGCAACACATAGCTAACAAAGCCAGTGTGCCGAACAGTCACAGCCCTTAAGGCTAAACAACACACCTGATACACTTGTAATAGGTGACTCTATCGTCAGGCACACTGACATCCCGCTCATCAGGCTGAACAAGGAGAAGGTCATGGTGAGCTGCCTGTCGGGCGCTAGGATCCGCCACATAACACAAGCACTCAGGTCACTCCAAGGCAAGCACAAATATGACTCAGTCATTGTCCATGCTGGTGTGAATGACCTGAGACATACCTCCCTGGACTACATGAAGAGAGACATAGATGAGCTCTCTGAGCATGTAGCCCAGGCCGGTATGACCCTGACCTTGAGTAGCATCTTACCCTCACCAAGAATGATGCCACAATATGAAGACAAGATGATCAATTTCAACAATTGGCTTAAGTATTGGTGTCATTCAAAGGGGATCCAATGCCTGGCAGCCTGGGATGACATGCTCGACAAGCCACGATGCTTCGCTAGGGACGGCTTGCACCTGTCACCCCTGGGCTTTCGGATATTGGCAAAGGCTCTTGCTACCCCCATAGTGCCTTTTTTAGGCAAGGCTCAAAAGACAAACCCACCTCCATAGGTATCACAAGGGATAAGAAACTAAGAGTAATGCTACTCAAAGCCAGAAGTCTAAACCTCAAGATGCACGGACTTGAAACTCTCCTTAGTATGGAGAACATCGATATCTGTGCAGTAACAGAAACCTGGTTCAAGGATCCCGAGAGCACCCCAGCACTACCAGGTTATACCTCATACCATGCCTTTCGGCCTCAGAACTTGGACTGAACCACAAAAGGAGGGGGAGTATCAATATTCGTCAAAGATGCCCACACCTCCAGGTTGGTGGCACAGCACGAAGCATCAGAGACTATCTATGTGCAACTCACAGTGGGTAAAACTGCCTTCCAGTTTATAGCCTGCTACAGACCACCCTCCCAAACCCAAGAACCCCACTCAGCCTTCCGGAGAACACTGGAAAATATGAAGGTCTCTCCAAACACCATTATACTGGGCAACTTCAACTACCCAAACATAGACTGGGAGCATTACTCTAGCTCCAACACCCTAGCCCAAAGGTTCCTAGAATTTATAAACTCAAATGATATGGAACAACTTGTTACCACTCCCGCAAGAGGGGAAAACATACTGGACCTGATCATCACCAACATGGGGACTCTATGCTCCAGACCAGAAGTGTATCCTTCACTGGTAAGATCAGACCATAAACTAATCTCACTGGATATTCACAATCCGACCCCACCCCCTGCCCAGAAAACCACAGTGAAAAACTTCTCTAAAGCAAATTTCACACTCCTCAAAACCGAGGTGGAATCCTTCAAAGCCCCTGGGCCTGTGGAAAATACGGCCCAGACCGCAGAATCCTTTATAAACGCATTCTATGAACACCTTCAGGAATGCATGGATCATGCAATCCCAAATAAAACCAAGACCCAATCCTCCAAAGGCAGACGTCCTGTCTGGTGGACCCCAGCCATAAACAAACTATACAATAGAAGGAGGAAGCTACTACATGACAGAGCAAAATCCCAAAAAGGGAAGGCATCTCTAATCAGTATTAGCAAAAAACTATGAGCATTCATAAAATCGTCTAAGGCCAGCTTAGAGAGAAAAATTTCACAGGACACTAAGGATAATCACAAGGCTTTCTTTAGTTATGTTAGGAACCTGGGTGGGAATTCCCAGATATGCTCAGAATTAGTCCAAAAAAATACACGGAACCCACAAACATTGCCAACATTCTAGCTGACAGGTTCAGCGCAAACTCCCCCCCCTCCCCACCAAAAGGACAAATATCTATCCCAGCAGAGTGCTGCCCCCCTGACATCTCAGATGCTCAGGTAAGAGCCACCCTCTCCAAAGCAAAAAACACAGCATCAATGGGACCAGACGGTGTCCCGGGCTGCGTCCTACATGAACTCCAAGAAGAGCTAAACCCAAACATAAAACTACTGTTCAGTCTCAGCCTTACTACGGTATATGTACCCAAAGAGTGGCTTACAGCAACAGTGGTCCCTCTCCACAAAGGTGGTGCCTCAACGGATCCTGGAAACTATCGCCCCATAAGCCTGACTAGCTCGGTCTGCAAAGCTATGGAAAGGATCATCATACACCTCATAAATAAAGATATTGGGGACCTACAGACACTGGATCCTACCCAGTTTGGCTTTGTTAAGGGCAGATCCTGCCTCTTAAACCTGGTCGATTTCTTTGAAACAGTCACCAAGGCCATTGACGAGGGGAAGGTGGTCCACACAGCCTACCTGGACCTCACAAAAGCCTTCGATACAATACTCCACTCGGGCATTATAGATAAGCTCACCAGCTTAAATATAAACCCCTATGTCACTAGATGGATTGCAAACTGGCTCAAGGACAGAACCCACATGGTTAGAATTGCTGGAGCCATGTCAGACTCCAAACCAGTTACAAGTGGCATCCCACAAGGCTCAGTCCTGGGACCTCTCTTGTTCGGTATATATTTCTTGGAGGTACAGGCCAACATGGAAGGACTGTGGCTGACCAAGTTTGCAGATGACTGCAAACTGGGTGCCATAATCGACTCTCCAGCTGACACAAGCATCCTAGAAACAGACAACTGGTGCCAGGGCCTCAAGCTAAATGCCAAAAAGTGTATAGTCATCCCCTTTGGCAAAAGCAAAGTGCCCACAAATTACCACATAGGTGGTAATCCATTAAGTACAGAAGAAGTAATTAGGGACCTGGGGACCCAAGTTGATAGCAATCTCTCATTTGACAACCACGTGGCCAAAGTGGTTAGAAAAACATTTTATATAGCCGACCTAATCATGAAGGGATTCACATCTAGATCAGGGGAGGTCATCATGCCTCTTTACTCATCCCTCATCAGGCCCATAATTGAGTACAATGCCCCTTTTGGGATGTACCTTACTAGACACCTGCAGCAACTGGAAAGACCCCAAAAGTACCTCACCAAGAGGATCAAAGGGCTCAAACAGATGCCATATGCTGCCCGGTTAAAGAAACTCCAGCTCTACTCAGTGGCATACCGCCTGCTCAGAGGCAATCTGTGCCTGACGTATAAAGCCATGTCCAACCCGGAATTAATGGACATGCTGCACCTCAGAAAATCCAAATCCCATCGAGCTACGCGCTCAAGAGACTTGAATCTCAGCACTGAAATAAATAGGACATGCTGGAGGGACAGATTCATAACCCAGAGGGTCCCTTCACTCTGGAATAAAATCCCAGTCCAGGTTAGGCAGAGTCCCTCATTGACTCTCTTCAAGAGGAATCTTGATGAGTGGATGGGAGATCGTAGGTTTACCCCGGGTATCACTTCTGTGTCACTGTTAGACAGAGGCACAGTATACTAACCTCGAAAAAGGGCATAGCAAAATTAATTTAAAATGGGTGGCGAAAGCCAAACACGCTCTGGCTAGGCTTATAAATGCCCTAGGGCAGATAGCCTAGTATGAACCTATGAACTATAATTATAAATTTGTGGTAATAGGTGGTTATTCGCAGGGCTTATATTTATTTTCCATCTAAACCTATTGTGAAGTTCAGGGTAAAAGAAGAATACACTTTCAGAAGGGAGTATTATTAATGAGTGAGGAATGGACCCTGATTTGTAAATACTTGGGATATTATCAGGGGACCTAGAAGAGAAAACACAACAAAACAGACTTGACTCCTGTAGACATATATAAGAAGGTTTAGTATGGAAGATGTGGATTCATCAGAAGGACCGCAGACATATACTGCATATTATTCCCCAAGATACAATAAATAGGCTAGGCTGGAAGGAAATTACATTTCACAGAACGATGCATATTTTATTGAAAGCTTTGAGACTTATCCAATAACTGTATCTCATGCAGCAATAAAAACAAAGATAAACCTGCAGGGTAGTTATGTAAAATGACTACCACTTCACTAAATACTTATTAAAAATTGAGAAATTTATTGAACGGTTAGTAGATACGGTTCAAGAGCTATGCAAAAGTTATTAAAAAAGACAGAAATTACTTCACAAGGAACAACAGGTGAGTGGGATACAATGAAGTTTAAAAGGCTGTCAGAAATAAGAAAGAGATTTGTTAAAGTACTGCAGAAGAAAGGAAATCTAACAGTATATGAAGAGAAGCAATGGCACTCCAGAGTGAAAATGGAAAACAAGGAAGTATTTGAATAAATTGCATGAGTTTAGAAGAGTTGCTGTTATGCAACTGTTTTGTTAGAAGGAAAAATATTTAGAACAACACATACAGCAGAAAGCAGAGAGAGTTGTAGCCAAATGTTTGGCGTCAGTGACAAGAAAAAAATAGCCAGAGTTCCTTTAGAGAGAGGTTTTATGAATATATGTACAAAGCAGTGCAATTGGAAAACCAAGGAAAAGGCACAAATGGAAATATTTATGGAACACTTAATGCCAAGGTTAGAAGATGATGAGGTTTACCAATTAACAGTCATGTTAAAAGAGATTAAAAACAGTCATGTATAATCAAACGACACGGAAATGTCTAGGAACAGACTGCACCCCTGTGAAAATGTGGAACGAAATGAGGAAGAAAATGATAAAGATCTGGACGGGCTTCTGGAAGGGTTTACCAATACCTTAAAAGTGGGGGAAGAGTATCATCTTGGAAGAAAGGCACTGTGCTTCTATTACCCAAACAGGGTACACAGAAAATACTAGGTCAGTTGGTTTTACTGCTTACAAAGATGGTAAGCAAAGACCATTCAGACCTAGCATTATATAGTTACCTTTCAAATGAACTCTCAGACTACAAGCCCTTTGCCAACCCCATCAAAATACTCGAAAAATGCATGTAGTCACAACTCCTACATTAGCTCACACAAAATAACCTCCTCTCTTTACCTCAGCATGGCTTCCATCCCCACCACAATACCTCTACTGCTTTACTTAGTTTCACCAATACAGAAAACACAAATAGGAATGATGGAAACCTAGTGTCTGAAGGCCTTTGACATAGTCTCTCTCTCTCTCTGTATTCTTCTATGCAAACTTCATAATCTAGGACTAGACACCACTGCTATATCATGGCTTTGTAGCTACCTCCAAAATAATGCTCAAGTTGTTAAGTGGCCATCCCAGCTGGGGTACCACAAGCATCAATCTTCAGACCCATTCTCTAACACCTTCATCAATGAATTACATAAAGCCTGTAAACTGTATTACTTATTTTATTTATTTTATTTATTTTACATTTCATTACCAGGAAAGTCCGACTGGACACAAGTCCTTTTTCAGCGGAGGCCCGTAGAAGAAAAGTTCCATGATTATGGACAATAGTTGTTACACAATGTGAAAACATTCATAACAAGAAATACTGATGAACAAAAATTGTTACAATAATGAAGAACTTGACAAACACACAGAAGCAAGTATATACAGTTTTACAATTTACAAAAACCATCAACAACAGGAGGCTTTTACAAGAATACAAGCGTTGTTGATGTAATTATAATAAACAGTTTTCAAGAAGGGAAGGAACATATACTGGAGATGTAAAATAGTCAATCTTGCATATCACAGATGTGAGAACTTTGCACTTACATTGTATTACCTATGTCAGGGAAACTGACAAAGTATAGGTATAGTTGAGGAAAGCATGGACAAAGTTGCTGTGTTGCTGATTGGAGTTAGCCAGGTGTAGCAATGAGCAGAGCCATGTAGTGGTGAGGTGAACTTTTAGAGATTTTTTGAATTGTGAAATTAAGGTTATGTTTAAGTCAAGGGATAAAGAATTCCACGTTTTACTTATGAAGTTTGAGAAAAAGGGAGTCACCTGCTGTATTATTGGTTTTAGTTATGTCCACGAGGAGTTTATTATTCAAGCTTAACACTCTATTACTGGTGTAGGGATGTATTAGGTTTTTTTACAGCAGGGTATTTTTTCGGGGTGGTTCAGAATTGTATGGGCTAGACTAAGTTGGTTATACAAGAGGAGTTGTGCTAGTTCTAACAGAGCTATGCAGTGCTGGGACCTATAAAGAGTATCTGTGACAAATCTGGCAATTCTAGTACAGCATGAGTCTAGTTTTGCAATGTTTATTTTTCTTATATTAGTAAGAATTGGAGAAGCGTAGGTAAGTTTTGAGAGGAGGTGTGTGTGTATGTGTGTGTGTGTGTGTGTGTGTGTGTGTGTGTGTGTGTGTGTGTGTGTGTGTGTGTGTGTGTGTGTGAAACTGTTTCTTTAGTAGCACTTTTAAGAAATTGCTTATTTCTGTATAGGATGCCCAGTTTTTTGTGGACTGTCTTTATGGTTTGGGAAATGTGAATGTCAAATCTCAAATTACAATCAATTTTGATCCCAAGCAATTTACTGCGGGTGACAGGAGAGAGAATGACATTATTTTTAGATGTGATGTTAAAAGGGGATGATGGGAGTATATCTAGCAGGCTGGAAGAGCAACAGTTCAGTTTTATTAGGGTTAAGAATAAGCTGTGAATTAGAGCGCCAAGATTCAACAGAGAAAGGAAGCTTGTGTTAGTGAATGAAGATCTTAAAGGGAGAAAGTAGCACATAATAAAGTGGAACCATCTGCATATTGTACGACAGTAGCATGTAGTATAGAGATATGGAGGTCATTTTCTGAAAATAGAGAATAGTAGAGGCCCAAGGATGGAACCTTGGGGTACCCCTATTGTAACTGGAAGTAGAGGGGAGAGGTCTTTCTGCCCTTGCACTGCTTGCTGTCTACCTGACAGACAGCTTTGGAACCAGGCAATTGTATTGTCACTGAAATTTAGATTAGAGAGAACCTTAACAAGTTTATTGTGTGCAATGGTATTGAATGCCTTGGAGAGGTCCACAAAGAGGGCAGGTACAAATGTTCCACTGTTTCTATGGTTAACTGTGTCTGTAAATGACATTAGGGCAGTGGTGGTGTTATGGAAAGGCCAAAATCCGTCTTGTGTATTGGGCAAAAGTTTGTGAGTATTTAGGTATTCCATGGCTTGAGTGTGTATACACCTCTCTAAGATTTTGGATAGGGGAGAGAATGGCAATGGGGCAGTAGTTTGTCATCTCCTTAGAACTACCTCCTTTGTGAAGTGGGATTATGAGGGATATTTTCCAGATATCAGGGACTAGATGTTTGGATATAGATTGATTTATATGTATATTTTATTTATTTATTTATTTTACATTTGTTTATCGGGCTAGTCTAACTGGATACATGTCCATTTTCAGTAGAGGCCCAGAGAGATCAGCTCCAACTCAGAACAATGAAAAACAACATAACAAATAGGTAACATTAAACAAAAATCACAATTACAATGCATATTACAGGTTAACACAGTAAATCCGTCAGTGCTGAGTGCAGGCATTATATAGCACACTGGTACACTATGTGGTGTTCTAGAGGGAGATAGAATTGTGGTCAAAAGGAAGGAATCGCAGTTAATGAGTACAAAGGGTAGGAAGAGCAAAGTTTGAAGAGACACATAACTAGTCAGGGTTAGTACAGGGGCATAACCAGTGTGTTCTGAGGAACACTTTCAATTTGTTTTTGAAGAGTGATAGCGAGGGAAGTGAGGAAAGTTCATTAGGAAGGAGATTCCAGGCTTTTCCAACAGTGTTAGAGAAGAGGGAGTCACCAGCATTGTTGTTTGGTTTAGAGGAAAGTACTAGAAGTTTGTGAGAAGACCTTAATGATTTCAGATTTTTGTAGGGGGTGATGAGTGTGGATAGAACAGGAGTTTTGGAAGGTTAGTAAAGAGTTTTGTGGGCTATAGATAGTTGATGGAATTTGATCAGGTTTTGTAGTTCCAGCCATCCCAGCTGCTTTAAATTAATGCAATGGTGGGTTCTAAATGGGTTGCCTGTAGCAAATCTGGCAATGTTATTGTAAGACATTTCCAATTTGCTAAGGTTATTTTTAGATAGCTTAGTAAAAATGGGTGATGCATAAAGAAGTGTAGAGATTAGATAAGTGTGAGCTATAGTGGATTTAGCTTTAGGTAAAAGGAAGGTTTTAATCCTATAGAGAGAGCCAAGTTTTTTGTTGACAGTTTTTATAGTATTGTTAATATTGGATATCAAAGTTCAGATTGTTGTCAGTAGTGATACCCAATAGTATGGTGGTTGGGTCTGGCTATATAATAGTTTTATTGGCAGAGATAACTGAGAAATCAAGAGGAGAGGACTTTTGGGTAGGAGAGAAGAGAAGGAATTTGGTCTTTTTGGGGTTTAGGAGAAGGCACCTATGTGTAAACCATTGTTCAACTGTGTTAAATACTTTCTGGGTAAGAGAGTGAAGTTCAGAAGAGGAAGTGGCTGAGCATATCAGTGTGGAGTCATCAGCATATTGTATGCATGTGGCTTGGGGGATGGCAAGATGATGGTCATTAATAAATATGGAAAAAAGTAGAGGTCCTAGGATGGACCCTTGAGGGACACCAAGGTTAACAGGCAGGAAGATAGATAGAGACTTGTGCCATAGTACGGCCTGTTGTCTTTTATCCAGGTAGGACTGGAATCACTTTATGGAAGATGTATCTAATGACAGGGATTTAAGTATTTTGATGAGAATCTGGTGATTTACCATGTCAAAAGCTTTAGACAGGTCAATAAATAGTGCTGAAGAGAGCTTGTTAAGGTTGCGGTTTTTATTGATACAATCTGTGAAGGAAAGGAGGGCAGTGGTAGTGCTACATGAAGGTCTGAATCCATGTTGACAGTTGGAAAGTAAATGATTTTGGGTTAGCTGGTCAAGTAATTGTCTTTGAATGCATTTCTCCATGATCTTTGCCAAAGGAGAGAGAAGGGCAATAGGGCGGTAGTTGGAGAGTTCAGTGGAGTGTCCACCTTTATGGAGGGGATAATATGGGAAATGTTCCATAAGCTAGGGATATGACTTTCGGTAATAGTTCTATTGATCAGAATGAAAATGGGATAAGCAATAGCTTTGGCTGATTTTTGTAGGAATTCAGCAGGTAGTTGGTCTGTTGAGGGAGAGCATGGTTTTAGTTTCTGTAGTAGGGTTAGAATATATGTTGTTGGGACAGGTTGAATATGAAAAGGAGGAGGTGAGGTTGATTTATAGGAAGGTAGAGTAAAGTTATTAGGTGATAGTTGACTAGCTAGTGTTTGGATAGCATTAGTAAAAAAGGCATTGAAAGCATTGGCTGTATGCATTGGATTTTTATGGTCAGTATTTTGAGGGTTTGGAGTAGCAGATTGACCTGGATGGAGTAGATGGGTTAATGCTAGTCCAAAATTTTTGTGGGTTGTTTTGATTAGCTTGTTGAGATTGTAGGTAGTAATTTCTTTTATCGGAAATTATAGTCTTCTTGGTATAACTTCTTAGCTGTCTAAAGGTTTGTTGATCTACAGGGTTTTTAGTCTTTCTCCATTTTGCCCAAATTTTATTTCTAAGATTTCTTTTGTGTTTGGTTTCTTTTGACAGCCATGGTGCAGAGTTGGTTTTAATTCTAATTAATCTGGTTGGAGCATGGCGGTTGAGAATGGCAAGGAAGTTAGAGTTAAAGTAATTAACAGCTACATCTAAAGAGATGTGTTGTAAGGGAGACCAGTTGCAAGCTCTTAGTTCCATTTGGAATAATTCAGGGTTAAAGTTTTTTTTAGATCTGATGTTTTTAACAGATGTTGGAATGGGAGTATTGGTTTTATGTCTGATTATGTAGTAAGTGATCACTTAAACCATCAGGGAGAGTTCCAGATTCATAAATGTGAGGATGATGGTTTATGAGAATCCAGTCTAATAAGGTTTCTTTCTTGTTAGATTTATTTATCCTGGTGGGTGAGGTAATGGTTTGAGAATACCCATATAGGTTAATATGGGTTGTGGGGAGACTGCTACAGTGGCAGTTCCAATCAATGTTTGTGTCGCCTATGATTATGGTTTCTTGGGGCAGGTGATGGGAAAGCCAACAAAGTATATTTTCCATGGTAGCAGTGTTGTTACCAGGTGGTAGATACATACAGATAATATAGATGGATTTGGCATTGTTAAGATGAAGCTTGGAGATACGAATTTCTGCACTGGAATCTATGGGTAGTTTACAGTCGTACGTGGTTAATTGTAAGCTAGATTTACATAGAATAGCAACCCCACCACCTTTCTTGGTTACTCTGTCTAGTCTCAGGATATTATATCCAAGTGGGATGATTTCATTGCCTTTGGTTACAGGTTTTAACCATGTTTCTGTTAAACAGAGAATATCAAAGGAGTAGAATTCAGTTAGAGCTTGGAGTTGAGTTACTTTATTGTTAATGCTATGTATGTTAAGATGAGCTATTAAGAGGGAGTTAGATGGTGTTAAGATGAGCTATTAAGAGGGAGTTAGATGGTTTAGAGAGGGCATGAGTAGGTGATTGTATGTGGTTATGGAGAGAAGTAGGAGTAGTTGTTGGGCCTGGGTTAGGGTGGATGTCACCATCCTTTAATGAGAGTAGTGGACTTATATAGTTTGGGTCAGAGAAATTGCTGTGTAGAAGTAGGCCTTTCCTGGGATATAGATTGTTGTATTTTATGTGTAGTGTTCTATGATACTTGGAAAGTATGTAGTTAGGTGAAGATGTTATATTAGCATGGATAAAAAGGAGAGGAGGGATTGGAGATTTACTTTCCTTATTAGGGTAGTTTAGGTATGGACATAGTGGGTGTTCAAAGGAGGTGAGTACATGGGTAAAGATTAAAGGAGGTAGTAGTACATGGGTGAAGATTAAAGGAGGTAGTAGTGAGAGAGTAGGACATAAGATGGGGTGGGTGGTTTAAACATTGTATGAATAAGTATAGATTATCTGTTGGTAGAATATAGAAGTAAAAAAGGGTGGGGATGAGAGAAGGGTGTGGTATGATTAAAAGGGGAGAGCTGAGTGGTTAGATATGAAAGAAATTGGGTAATTGGAGCGTGTTAGGAGAGTAAAGGTAGGAGGAAGAGTGTGTTTGAAGATTAATGGTAAGAGCAAGAGGTGTGGTTAGAGAGTAATGGTAAGAGGAAGAGGTGTGGTTTAGTAAGTATAAGGGTAGGACTCCTGGGGGTGTGTGGGAATTGGGGGTAGGGAGGACAGCAGAGTGAGCCCGCACAGCGAATGGAGTGGGTAGAAACAGATAATGAAGCAGTTAGCGAAAAACAATCAGCTGGACTAATTCCAGGTGGTAGGTTGAAAAAGTATAGAGGTTCGAAAGGTGTCTGTGGACAGTAGAAGTGGAAGGAAAAAAGAGAGGACTAAATCGCACTTTGGGGACTACTGCGGTGAAGAAATTGGGGTAAGTAGCTGATCATGAGAAAAGGGTAAGAGATTATGGCTGGAATAAGTGTGCCACGTAGTGGACAGTTCAAGTATTGCAGGGTTGTATGAGAGGGAGTAAGTTGGTAGACAGCAAGGAACAGTGTGTGTAAGACAAGAGGGGTATCTATGCAGGTAGGAGGAGAGAGGTAGCGAAGATACAGAAGAGAGAGGAGTAGAGGCTGCTGGCTGTCCTAGCTCAGCACTGGCTTTAACACTTGTGCTAGTGGTACAATAAATAGAAAGTCTTTCTTGCAGGAATTATTCAGCAGACATATTTTACTGGTTTCCTTGAAAGAGGGATTGTAGTGTAGTTATGCAATGAGGTGACCCGCCGGTATTTGGAGAGGGTTCTTTAGCTTCCTGCTGACTAGCACTGGAAACACAGGATGAGTAGGGTAACTTTAGGAGGCAAGAGAGACAAGGTAGAAATGAGAAACAAGAGATATCACAAAGCAGAGTTATAAATAGTCAGAATAACACTAATCATTCCCAGAGACAAATATTTCAATATCCTGTATACATTTCCAAAAACCTAAAAACATTAAATTAGACAGTCGTTCACAGGGACATTAGTTCTGGTTAGCAGTGAAACATTACAAAATCTCTGGTAGCAGCAATGTAAAACTCTATAATGCAATAGTTATGTGCTTTTTTTTTAGCAGTATAAATAAAGAAAGCAGTTAAAAACAAATTCCACTCTACTTAGCAGCAGTCTTAAACTAATGTAACAATGTTTGTAAATATAAATCTAATTATTTGGTAGCAGCAATACCAACCTCTAATATGCAAATAGTTATATGCCCCTTTGTAAGCACCACTGGAGGGGGATACGTTTAGCCCTGACCCTTTAAGATTGTCTATGTGGATGTTGTGTTTTTTAATGCCGTTTACTGGCTTTTAAGAGTAGAGTTAGAAATGTATAATAATCCACTTGTAAGGGTAAGCGCTTAGGTGGCGCTGCATTAGCCCTTTTCTACTTTAAATGATCAGTAAAGAACAGGCAGGCTCAGAAGTGGTGTATTTATATTGTCGTTTGCTGGCTTTTAACTGTGGAGTTAGTATTATCTAATCTTCTGGTAAGGGTAAGCGCTACATGGACCTTTTATACACTAGAAAGTTCAATAAAGAGCAGGCACGCTCAGGGATAGTGTATTTTATAAAGCTGTTTACTGTCTTTAACAGTAGCTGTAGATTTATAAATAATCCACTGGTAAGGGTAAGCACTTAACCTTTTTGCGTGATAAATGCCCAATAAAGAACAAGCACACTCAGAGATAGTGTATTTTTAACAGCCGTTTAGTGGCTTTTAACAGCAGAGTAAGCAATTCTGAAATAATCTGATGGTTAGGATAAGCGCTGAGAAAAGGGTAAAAGGAGATTATGGCTGAAATAAGGGTGCCACCTAGTGGACAGTTTAAGTATTGCAGGCTTGTATGAGGGAGTAAACTGGTAGTAGAAGTATTGCTGTGTAGGTTGTAAGTATAGCTACAGGTAAGGCAATAGCATTGGCAGCAATCCTAAGATAGTTGGAAGGTAGATTGTTAGCAGCTACTCTTGTGGATTTTAATTTTTTTTAGAAGTTTTTTAATCGTGTTCATAGGGATGGGTTGTAAGATAAAGCTGTTACAGGTATTGTTAGGTTTAGGTGGTTCTTTGGGACTGGGGGATGGTTGGGGGCTAACTTGGGCCAGAATGGATTCAGTAAAATATTTGTTGAATTGGGTGGCTATATTTTTTGAGGAATTTGTGGTTGGGGAAGGTGCATTAGCTTTTCCAGGTAGGAGAATGTTGTTAATGGCTGATCAGAATTTTTAGGATTGTTTAGATGCTTTTTTGTATATTAGGACAGTAATTGATCTTGTTTAGTTTAACTGATTTCTTTGCTTTGTTTCTTAGCTCAAGGTATGATTGTTTAGAGGCTTGAGATCTAGTTTTGTGGAAAAAGATCTCACATTTTATCTCTAGTTTTCAGTAATAACTTGGTTTTTTTGCTGAGCCAGGGAGCAAATTCTGATAGTTCTGAGAGGGGCATGCGAGTTCAGCATATCTAGAAAGGTAGAGTTAAAGTGACTGACTGCTTCATTCAGGTTGAGGGTCATAAGGGGTTCCCAATTACAGCTTTTTAGACAAGAAATAAAGGAAGAGGGTTAAAGTTTTGTTTCTTATTAGTTGGTAAGTTGTAGGTTTAGCCTGGTTATGTTTGCTGTTTTAACATAAAGGTTGGCAGGTGTTCGCTAAGGTTGTCGGGTAGGCAGCCAGAAAGATACGAGTTGACTGGTCTATTTATCAATATCCAGTCTAAAATTGTCCATCTTTTGGATGATTTATCATTTCTAGTGGATGACTGGATTAAATGGTTATATCCGTGGAGGCTGATGTAATTGGTGGGAGTGCTTGAGTTACAAATTAGCCAATCTATATTAAAGTCACCCATAGTAATTTCTTCTGAGAATTTACTGGAAGCCCAGTGTAGTAAGTTTGCTAATATGGGTATGTTATTTCCAGGTGGGATGTAGCAGCCAATTATGTTTATGCATTTTTTGGGGGTTAATTATTAGTCTGGTGAAGATAATTTCAGCTCAAGTGTAGGGGTGGGATAGTTCCAAGGTTTCAACATTAAGCTGATTTTTAAACATAACAGAAACGCTGCCTCCCTTTTTATTTTTTCTACCACTACATACGATATTATAACCCAGTGACACGATTTTATTATTTGTAATGTCAGGTTTTACTCATGTTTCTGTAAGACTGCCAATGTCTGGTGAGCAGAACTTTAGGTTGGCATGCAAGTCATGAATTGTTTTAGTAATGCTTCTTATATTTATATTTAATAATAATAGGTCTGTAGCTTTTCTGGGGAGGTGTGGTGTGAAGGTGAGTAG
Source organism: Protopterus annectens (assembly GCF_019279795.1). Lineage (NCBI taxonomy): Eukaryota > Metazoa > Chordata > Ceratodontiformes > Protopteridae > Protopterus > Protopterus annectens. The sequence continues at coordinate 692,502,707 of NC_056725.1, forward strand.
ATTGCTGAATGACTAGGACTAATGAATAGGAGTGAGAGTATGTGGGCCATTGTTAAGATGTATGTCACTGCTGGGAGATATTTTCGTTGCCACATATCTTATGATTTTTATGATTTTGACCAAATACCTATCATATGTTAAGGATGGTTTGTGGGAGTGGAGGTGTGGTAGGGAGTGTAATGAATTGTAGGTAGGTAGAAAATGGATGAGTGGATAAGACAGTTGAAATAAGCTGGGTTATGAGAAAGGTAGGCAGTGGTGGTGTGATGGGGTATTGACTCAACTGGACTGAAATGGTATGAAGTACTGTGGGCAAGTATTGTCAAAACTGTTAAAGTAGTGAGGTATAGCTGGAGCATTATGACTGCAATGTACGGTTAGAGTTCTTTAGTAGTAATTTGTCTAGTAGGGGATAGTTCAGTTAGAAGGTATAGCTATGAGGACAGCAATATTAATACTTATGCGAGATGAGTAGTACCTATAAGTATATAATTGAATCCCTAGTACAGTATGCAGATGATGTCACAGTTGTGTGTCACAAAAAACATCAATAAACTACAATAACGTACCCAGGAGTCCTTCTCCTTTAAAGAAACCTGATTGAGATCTGACTGGCTATTTCTTAACCCGAGTAAATCCAAACTAATCCTATTTACTCCCATACAGCTTACTGGCAAAAAAATACAATTCTCAGTTACCTCATTCAAAAAAGAAAAATTAACCTTGTCACACAGACTAAATTTCTAGGCATCTTTGTAGATGAGAACCTAAAATTTGACACACACACATCCAAAATATAGTGAAAAAATTGCATCAAGAACTACATTCTCTGCATAGAGTCAAACTTCTTCTCAGCCACTATAAACAAACATATTGCCTCTCTACTCCTCCTGCCTATTGTAATCTATCCTGCACCGATCCTTAACAGCATTCAAGTGACTGTGCTGAAAAACGTGAGCAATGTTACTAGAAAATAGCATGATTTGCTGTCAGTCTTCCAAACAGAATCCCCAACTCTTTCTCCCTAACAGAATTACAGTGGTGGAATTCCCACATTATCTGACCTACTCACAACTTCCACAAATCCATAACATTGTGTATAAATCTAACAAATGCCCATCTATCTCCAACCTTATACAAGTATATAACCCTTCCAGGCCACTACATTCATCTGACAAATGCATATTCCATGCATCTAAACCCAATAATTCTGCTAGCAAATCACTACTCTCCCACCACCTTGTTAAATCCTGGAACTCCATCCTAACAATATGACAAAAACACTCCCTAGAATCATTTAAAACTCAACTAAAGTTCTACCTACTCAGCAGCATGTGATATTCCTGGATAATCTCCAAACCCTTAATAACGGTCACCACTCTTGCATGTAACTGTTCATAATACAGCTACGTCTTCACAGTTTCTCTATCATCTAGTCCTCCCCATTACTATCTCCAGCTCCCTTTTATCTGGTCCTCCTCTGTTAAGTATTCATAATTTGTAATCAAAAATAAAGACAAACCCAGCGGAGTTAATGCTCAGCGGAAAAGCAAAAGTACAAAAATAAAAAATAAATCCAATTACCGCTGAGCAAAGCAATGAAGGGTACCAAGGGGTACAATCCCAAAAGACCTTCTAAGTTCAATTACTGATGAAAGCTGAAAATCCAAAAATAGGCAGGACGTGATAAAAACAGATTTATTTAATAAAGATAGGTTAGCGCTTTCGCAATAGCTTCTTCAGACCCTGTAACATAAAGCATTGAAAGTCACTGTTTAAAATACACAAAAAAGGCGCCAAAATCCCTCAAACTTCTTAAAGATACAAAACTCATTGAAAGCACATTAGAAAACACAATAAAAAACATAATATATACATGACTATAGGTCTATAGATAATAAAAAATGTATCCTGTTGAAACCATGTGAATATGCATGATTGTAAAAATAATAAAAACATGAAAATAATAAAAATGTGTGAAAAATCAAATATCAAATATATATAATACAACAATATATACACACTAACGTCTCTTGTTCCCTAACCTCCTAGATTTCAGTAGTGGACGTAAGGGGACTTTCCCATTCAAACCTGGTGTTAAATCAGCCCTAAATTTAATAATCCAATGAATCTCCCTGGTCTCAGTATAATTGTTAATGTCCCCTCTCCTATGTGTTTTAGAAATCTGCTCCAATATCCTGAATTTGAACTGATGTACTACACCTTCCTCATTGGTATGCTTGGCCAAAGCATTGTGTAAGTGGCCCTTCCTCGTATGGTATAGTACATCAGTTCAAATTCATGATACATTTTTTATTATCTATAGACCTATTGGATTTTCAGCTTTCATCAGTAATTGAACTTAGAAGGTCTTTTGGGATTGTACCCCTTGGTACCCTTCATTGCTTTGCTCAGCGGTAATTGGATTTATTTTTTATTCATAATTTGTAACCATTTTCATTCTATAATTACTTCACTGTTTCCTATAGCCGTTAACAGTTGATTTCATTCAAAAATAACTAGAGTCTTATAAGTTTGATGTTAGCTAATATTTTACTGTGTTCTTGTTTTAACTGACATGCTTTCATTAACTGTCATATCATTACTATCCTACATATGTTCATTTACTATGTAAGTAAAGTTATTTTTTGATTGTCATATCATCACTATTCTATGTATGCATGTACATTTATCATGTAAATCTTGTATAACTGCCTTCTACCCATCCTCCAAAATGGGGCATTTCTTCCTGGGCCTCTGCTGAAAATGGGACCTGTGCCCAGTTGGACTTTCTTGATAAACAAAAGAAATAAATAAATATTATACTATGATTAAAAAGTGTTTGTCTCTACTACCTGTGAGAATGACAAAAGTGTTGTCAAAATTAACGGCAATGGATCAATGTATTTCTGAGGAGGGGAGTCAAACATTTGCCAACACTGATGATCCAGGACAGAGTAAAAGAAAATGTGCTAATCATGGTGAGTCTTGCTGCAAAGAAAGCATCCGATAGAATCAGATGGAATTTTATGAGCAGGCCAATGACAGCATTTGCTTTCTCTGACTGAATAATAGGGTTAAAAATGAGAATATATTAAGGAAGAAATGCAAGAATTAAGGTGGGAGGGTTCCTCTCCATCAAGCTGTGTTTGAACAGAGGAACTTCATACAGACCTATTTAATTTTAACAATGATTGCAAAGTGTTTAGGTCTGTAATAGCTAACAGAATGGTAAAGATGTTTTACCAAAATTGATAGATATGGCTCGGTGTGATTTTGTACAGTACAGTGATAATTGAGAGGGAAGTGGAGTGTTAGAAAACTTTGTTATTGTGGGTAAGTCTTGATACAGAGAAAACATTCAGTAGAGTTGGCTGTGATTTTATGAGGAGGACAATGGACAATTAAGGTTAATAAGGAGGATATATAAAGGGTCAGAGACAAGAACTAAGCTGTATTTCAAATACAGGAATCAGGCAGCAAAGTCCTCTTTCTCCAGTATTTGCTTTATATTTAATGCCATTAGCAAAGAAAATAAAGGATTTTCAAATTCAAGGATATAACTGGTATGGTAATGCCTCATTTGAAGAGTACTTTAAAGCTATGCATTTAAGGATCATACAAACAAATCAGAGGAAAAGGATGATGCTGAAAGCAGGGATGGAGTTTCAGAGACCGAGAAAGGCAGATTTTGGATACAATTCCTTAAGGAGACTAGTATTAACTATACAGAATATTATATACATAAAGTAGTACAAAGTATTTTAATAACTTCCTAGCACAGGAAAGGAGGAAGGAGGGTTTACCAATAAGGATATCCAGTCTACTAGAAGTTAGCAAAAGAGCTTAGATACTGGTAGCAAATAACTCTGAAAGAAAAGGTAAAACAATGAAGCCAAGCAGGAGTTTGGACGGTCTTCCATATCAAGGATTGATAACAGAACATAGGCAAAGAGAAAGGGATGGGGCTTGTTAAATGAAAGACCAGCTTGTGTAGAATTTTTAATCTAAAATAGAAAACGCTGTTAAACAGGAACATTAATAGGTTGCAGAAAATATTGCATGATAATTATAAAAATCAGTTAGAGGTTAGAAAAGACTTGGAAAAGAGAACTGAAAATCAATTTAAAAAAGGAATAATGGGAAGAAAAATCTGTAGGGCTCTAAAATATTCGAAGTCTAGAAGGTTTAGAGACTTTTTAGATGAAGTGTTTGCATAGATATTTTTATACTTGAAGCAGAACATCATAGGATTTTTCCACAGGTAGACTGCAAGTGAAAGAGATACACTGGAAAAGAGGGAAGTAATTGGGAACATGTCTTGTGGGAGGGGTTGTAATCAGTTTGCAGATTTTAAAAATCCCCTACAGGTAACAACTAAGGGGTTGTAATCAGTTTGCAGATTTTAAAAATCCCCTACAGGTAACAACTAAGTATATTATTCGTTTGAGTTGGGATACATGATCTGAACTGCTTAGTCATAGTAAGGCCTTAACAAGTTTAATGCCACTGGCTGCCAAAGATGCCATTACTCGAAAATAGAAATCAGAATCTATATTAAAGATAACAGGTTTGTAAAGGAGAGAAAAAAACTGGACAGGTTCCTTAGAAAAAAGAAGTACACAAATTTCACAGAAATAATTAGAATTTGTAAGAACAATAAATACATGCAGAATAATGTTCAGTTGGAGGAATAAGGTTTAGGGAAAACACGAATTGAGGAATTTATGTAATGTTTGGAGTGAATGAAAATGAAAAAAAACTTATATGCATAATGTATGATGATAATGCAGAGTGTTGTTATTTGTTGGTCTTTCCTATCTATGTAAGTGAATCCATGTTGCAGTGTAAATTCTGATGTTTTAATAAAGATGTTAAACAATGAAGACATGTAGCCAACTTGACTGTCAGAATGTTGGTGCAACTGCTGTATGTGATATGGGTTTAGATGACCTGCAACTATCCTTTCATTTTCCTACTTCTGAATGGCTGCAATACAGGGATCCTACAAAGAAATTCAAAACATGGCATCTACATCTTTCTATTTGTTAAACATCAATAGGAGAGCCATCATTTTTCCCACTTCTTGTAAAATGCTTCACGTATGCTATTACAGCCCAGAGATTTATGGTGTGGTAGGACTTTAATCAGTTGTGAAACCACCACTGTGCTCACCAGCAGCAATAATTCGTTTGTAGCCTAATCAAACTATACCAGGAGCCAACACTTTCTTTAGAAATGCCTAGGCACCTTACCTTAGCCTGTACTACCACTCCACCAGCAATCAGGTTCATACAAGCTGTTGTAGAACCCCTGGAACACATCTAGAGTCATGTAGGGAGCACCCCAATCATTCTCCTTGTCATCCTAGGCAGATGATTTTAAGTGCCCTGTTGGCATCCTGCCTTCGTAATCTAAATGACAGTATTCATGCTACATGACTGCCCACCTCAGATCATCTCTGTATAAATATCTTTAACTTCAGGTCAACTGTACTATCTGCTCTTCTTTGAACTTCTTCCCATAAAACCTATAACTACTGTACTAACTATAGTTACAACGTCTCAATCTGATGCTACACTTGAATTGGCAGCCACTAAGTCTTGACCCTTTTATTACAGAAATCTTCCTTGTCCTTTTATTGTACTAATACACCACCACTATCCACTTTACCACATTTTTCAATTCATCCTATTTAGTAGGGCAAATACCTTAATACCACCCACAAGTAATGTAACAAGTCCTCAGTCTATTGTATTCAGTCTTCCTTGGCTCCCTTTACTAGCTTCATTTTGCTCCAAGTATCAACCAAATCTAAACCATATAGTCTATATCCTTCTCCAGTCTGTTGGCAAAGAACTTGAAGGTAGAGCTATTTATGAAGCTGTGGTACTTTCAGAGTCATTGGACTTTAAACATGCTTTTTTTAAACTCCACTTTTTTTTTCTGTTTTTGTTGAATTTGATGTATTGTCCTTCAGCAAAGACAGCCAAGTCACCATAACTTTTCTCTTTTCCACATTTCTTTAGCACGTTGCATAAACATTTCCCTCATAACCCATTTGAAATGTTGGCAATATTTTTACTAATAATTGCTTTTTGTAGGAAATTACACCAAAACAATATCTACATACTTGGGAGGTATCCTGCCTTAAAGTTAATATCTGGGAGAGGTAGTCAAAATTATTGATGTAAATATATCTTCTACCATATGCAGATGATCCAGCAATACAACAGCTTTGTTAGCTCTGGGATACTGCCTATAAACCGGGGAGAAAAAGTTATATCTACAGCGTTGAACTCCCATAGCCATGACGACATCTACTGACTTGTACTAATTTCATCAGTTTGTAGTGGGAGGAAAAACAACTGTTTTGGGGAGTCTTAATACATCTCACCTCTTGCACATTTTCTTGAATGTGCCAACTAAATTGCAGTCACCCAGAACGAACATGGCCTTGCTGGTATGCAGTGGTATACAATGACAGCACAGGGAATTGCCTGGAATCTAGAACAGAGGATTAAGGCTCGGAGCTGTTATTGAGCTGCTTCCTATAGTCCGGAGGACATCATTTCATTCCTTCCACTTCCATTTGCCTGTTTTACTCTGGACAAGTCACTTGACCAGATAGTGTCTTCAAGTTGCCATTGAAAAAGGAAAAATGTTCAGTGGGCTTCCCTTGATAACAAATGTATAAAAATAAATACAGCTAATAAAATTATATTTCCGAACTTTATCCTAAATTTCTCAAAGTCATCCTAAGGGGAATTATAGACATTTTCTAACGGCAAAATATTCTTTAACATTTAAGTCTTACTAATAAATATCTGATGTGGCTATCTTAATTTTTTTATTGAGGACAACCACTGGAGCATTAACTCTACATAGACTTATTGTACCCCTTTTTTATAAGCCAATTATTTGAGGACAAAAATGCTTAACATGAGCAAGCACCCAACATCTCTTAAGTGGGTTAGTTAGCATAATTATGTTCCAAAATAGGTTATCCATTCTTAACCTATGGCAAGTTACTGCTGTGTAAGGTCCTATGTCTTACTCATCCAAACCTAAGTCCTTCATGCTGCCATGACTACTCCATGCTATGGTTCCATAAATAATTTAAGCAGTCTTAAAAAATTAATTGCATTAGCTGCATTATATAAAATAATCTTAAGAAATAACCAGATTGAAATCTTAAGCTAAACTTTTAAGCTCATACCCATGTCATGGCTTACAAAGACCAAGTAATCTTCACTGGTGCTAGATTTGTAACCTTACATTGATGGCTCCTTAGGCATATGCCTGAGACCTATTCAGTGACTGCTGGAGAAAGTACACTAAATGCATACCTTACTGTTCTACTGCATGCCTCCTCCCCTTGTCATCTTACTTTCACATCCACTATCCTACTCTACTTTTATATCTCCTTACTTTAGCTTGAGTTCCTCTAAATAATTTTAAAGTAGCAGCCAAACACCCCAAATGCAGCAAGCTAAAACACTGATATTCAAATTCTAATAATTTCAATATCATGCCCACTTCTCTGGTTTTCCCATCAAGTGTATCCCACTAATAAGTTATGTAGTGTTTCATGGTCATGGTTATCTGGGTCTCTCAAATAATGAACCCTATAACTTAGATGATGTTTCAAGTGCCAGTGCTGAGGGAGTTGCATATAAAAAGCCATGTCTAGCCAAACTCACCAAGAATGTGTATTATGTGGTGTTACTACACATCTAGCCAAACTCACCGAGAATGTGTATTACATGGTGCTACTACACATCTAGCCAAACTCACCGAGAATGTGTATTACGTGGTGTTACTACACATCTAGCCAAACTCACCGAGAATGTGTATTATGTGGTGTTACTACACATCTAGCCAAACTCACCGAGAATGTGTATTACGTGGTGTTACTACACATCTAGCCAAACTCACCGAGAATGTGTATTATGTGATGTTACTACACATCTAGCCAAACTCACCGAGAATGTGTATTATGTGGTGTTACTACACATCAAAATGTATCTAGTTAAGCTTTAAATTAATATAATAGTAACTGTTAAAAGTGTTTGTTACTAAATAGTAATTATATTATACAGTTTTCCTTACTTTGAGATGTCTGCAGTATCTGAAGACATTTGCCGCCTATCTGCTGGCATAAATTCAGGGTGATTTATGCATTTGTTATGCAAGTTAGAATAATTTATATGCACCTCTATGAATCATAGTATTAAGCAAGCATATCCTGAGGTATATCAGCATATTCTGACATTTTGTTGATTATGAGCATGCCTTTCGCAGTACATGACTGCTGTAGCATAGGTATGGTGGGGCAAGGGGGGCAACTGCCCCTGGCACAAAGTGTTGAAAGGCTGATCACTCTTTAATCCAATATCATTTTTTAAAAAACGGTATTGCATTTGGGTCAAGCCTGAGTGCTGTAGCGCTCCTTGCAGACGGGGTATGAATTGTAGCAAATGTTTGCTACAGTTTAAACAGAAGAATTATTTTTAAAAAATAAAATATAAGTGCCATAGCACTCCTTGCAGGCAGGGTATAAACAAGCAGTTTGCTGGAGTTTAAAAAGAAGAAATCATTATTTATTTTAAACTAAAACATGAGTGCTGTAATGCTCTACGCAGGCAGGGTATAAACTGTAGCAACTGTTTGCTGCATTTGTAGAAAACAGTTTGCCGGGATTCCAAGATGGTGGTCGTATAGTGTGCACCCTTTGCACAGAGCTCCTCACCTCAGTTTCAGTTTTCATAGGATAACTTCCTCTTTTACGCACTAGTACCTTTTTCTAAAGAAGAGGACAATCTATTCTATCTTCAATCTACTAGATCAGCGATTTTACTAGCAACACCTGGACTAAAAATGTATAATATTCCCTATAACTTGGATAAGTGCTCCAGCCACGTGTATCCAGAGGCCTGATTAATCCTCTGCTTATCCAGTTTACTAAGGCTGAATCAAACATGGCAAAAGAACCTGATTGTATGGAGATACAGACTACTAAAGCTAAACTATCATCAGTCTTCTCACCAGAAAAAGAGGTAGGCTCCAAAAGACAGAGAATGAATAAACAACCAACGAATCCCAGTAAAAGCAGCGCTAAAACCAAAGTTGAAACCAACTTCCACATGAATGGACTCAAACAGGCGCTTCAACCTATCCAACTCGCCATACAGGGATTTTCGGATCAACTGGCCAAGTTTGGAAATGTTATAAACCAAATCGTTGACAGAGTAGATACTCTTGAACAAAAAACTCATTCAAATGATTTCCTAATCCAAAACTTAACTGATGAGCTTCGCACCAAAACCTCTTCCATTACGGAACTTCAATTAAAAATAACTGACCTCGAGGCAAGAAGTCGGTGCAACAATGTACTAATCAGGGAATGTACTAATCAGGGGTCTCCCTGAGTCTTACAAAAATTAGGCCTTATTAAAAATATCTAAACAAATATTTGAACAACTCCTGCGCTCAGATGGATGTACTTCTGATATAATAGTAGAGAGAGCACATAGCGCCGCATAAAAAAAACAGGATTCTACTACACCGCGTCAAGTCTACACAAGACTTCTAAAATTTAAAGATACTCAAAAAAATCCTTATAGCTGCCAAAAAACATAAATCCTTTACATGGAATAACCATAAGTTGTCATTTTCACAAGACTTACCTCTTTCTATAAAAGCTGACAGACAGAAGCTAGCTCCGTTCTGCGCAGAGCTTATTAAAAAGGATATCAAGTACCAAATGAGATATCTGAGCACACTTATATTCGTCTACAATGGGACAAGATTTGCAGCTAACTCTCCAAATGAGGCAAAAGAAGCCTTTCTCAAAGCTTTCAACAATGTTCCTGTGATCTAGAAAGTTATCAATATCAATTAAAGTTATGCATTCCTTTCTTTAGTACCGGATAACAAAGGAATAACTCCGATTGCCATTCCAGTAATTGGGTGTGCATCCGCACTCTTTGTGTAGTCTTTATCTGCAATTTTTGTTTTGCCTGCTCAAGTTTTTCATTTTAGTTCATCTGGGAACCATTCTGGCGACTTACTATTACACAGGGGGTCACTTCTGTCTAGCGGCTTCCAGCTGTCCACACAGAGAATCTTCCCTCTTGTTCACAGTGTCACAGGTTGCTCGTTCTAGTACTGCTTTTTTAGTTTTACTCCCACTAATTTCGTTTAACCAGCATTATCAGTTGTCTGAGTTTCTTGGGTATTACCAAATGTTTTGATGAACCTGTTGGTTTTGCTGGCGGCTCCAGTCTCTTGTCAAAAAGGTTTTCTTTTTGCTGTTATTTAGCAGCTGTCCTCGGCATCGTAATTTAGCAGCTTTCAGATGCTTTTATCGATGATCTTTGGTCATGCTTGCAGAGTCACAAGCTGCTCGACCTCCAAATTTTGATATATTTAGACTGGTTTAACTAGCATTATTGTTTATTGTGCCGTCTGTGTGTTATTAAATGTCCTAGTGAATATATTGATATTAAAGGGTCTCCAGTTACAGGGCAGGCTGGTTCAACCAATGATATTACTTGCCTATCCAGAGTGTTGCTAGAGTCTCGGAAACCTTGTTGGTTTTAACGGGACTATATTTATCCATCAGGAAAGGTTTCAAACGGCTGTGACCTGTGGCTACTCCCGTCAATTACCTTTATCTACACATCGATCTTTTTGACTTACTAGGCGGAAAGTTCTTTTCACTAAACACTGGTCTAATTGAACGAATACTAAAGAGAATGAGACTGGCTTTAGTTGTCTTACAGTCTGTATTCAACACTTGTTCTCTTTTTGTTCAATTATGGGTGTTCTGCCGCTAATGTTTATCTAATTCAGGCATTTTGATATCTTGTTATGGATTTTAGATTTAGAAGTTCATTGCCTTTTTATGCCTGTTAATAATTATTATACGTTTTGCCAAATGATCTTAGGTCATTTTACTGTTAGTTCATGCAACCATATATTTCATAATTTTCTCTATTCAATAGGTTGAAAATTTCTACCTGCATGTGACTCACTCCACAATGTTTCACTTGCATGTCTTGCTTCTGATATACAAGTAAGCTATTACCCTCCTTTGGATTTAGTATTTTTCTTCCCTCTCTCTCCATCTCTATTTACCATTATAATTTAAGACTACTTTAACAATCCTGCCAGTCCTGCTTTTGTGTTGTCTTACACATAAATGTGTAATGTAGTCATACTCTATTCTCATGTTATGTTCTAAATCACTAGTTGTTTAACCTAGGGTATGGCTATATTGGCCCTTTTTATATACTAACTATTGTGTGTCATTGTCCTACACTTCCTATTCTTTTCATATTAAACATAACCTTTCCTCAGTTACTCTTACTTTACTTATACTACTTATTCTTTGGGTTGCTCTTAGTTTCATCATTATAGGGTTCTAGAATGATCAGTTTTTGGATGAATATGTTTTTGTACATATGTATAGTATGGTTGTTAATGTTGTTTGCGTATCTTAAGTCATTAATAGGGTTTTTTCCGTATATTATGCTACTATTGCTAGTTAAAAAACTATGTCATGCTTTCAAAATTTATGGGATTCCTCCACTTAGGGGGTTTGGGTGGTTAGGCACCGGGTTGCATTTGAAGGAATACTATGCTATATTTATCATTGTTTTTATAGTTTCTGAGGTTGGAAGTATTAAGTGGATCTCCATCACCCTACTATGTCCATCTATATATGTAATTTCTTTTTCCTATGTCTTTTTGATGCCATACTTGTGGAAATTAATGATCCAAAGTCTAAGCATATTAATCTATAAAAGTATACACACATGGCATGGTTCATAGATTTGTGGAACATAAGAGGCCTACAAAATAAAGCTAAGAAATGTCTCCTACTACATTTGATGTTTAAATCACAAGCTAATATCTGTTTTCTGTAGGAAACACATATGCTTAAGGAAGATTGGATGAAAGAAACAAAAAAGAAATGGATAAGGTCTATTATTGCTGTGGGAGATAGTTCTAACTCAAAGGGTGTTGCCATCATAATTAAGAAAGACTTCCAGGGGGTAATAAATGAGGTAAATTCCGACAAAAATGGTAGATGGTGTTATTTCACAACCACTCTTCCAAACTCCATCAAACCAGTCCTTTTTTAAATGTTTATGAGCCTTGTTCACAACAACAAGTCTTCATAATAGAGATTTACAATATTCTTTGCACATTTCAAAATTACCAATTTATACTTGGCGGTGATTGGAATGCTGTTTTAAACCCTGAATTAGACTGTACAAGTAAATCCTTAACGTATAACTTCCAATCCTCCTTAGCTCTTGGAGGATTAGTGTCTGATTTTAACCTTATGGATACAATCTCTTTCAGTGAGATTTCAACTAAAGACAAAATTTGTACATACTATTCGAAATGCTATAACACCTGGCCACAATTGGACTTATTCTTAATCCCTATCAAACCTTAAACTAAATTTCTCTATAGATCCTAGATTTCTATCTGACCATGCAAAAATCTCCCTTAATATTATATTCACTTCAAAGACACCTTTACCTTCCTTCTACAGTAATTGGACATTAAACAACAACTTATTATATAACAGTGACATAATTCAAGAAACCAATGAGATATTATTAGACCTTGATACCTATCTTGAGCATTCACATATACCAATGGATATCCAATGGGCGGCTTGTAAAGCCAAATTGAGAGGCTTCCTGATAAGCAAGGCTTCCTTCTACAAAAAGCTTAATAAAAAGAAGGAGCTTAACCTAACCCTAAAACTTTCCACTTTAGAAAAGAAACAGAGACTGAATCCAGATCCTGGATTAGTTAAACTGATAAATGACACCCAAAAAGACCTACTACAGCTGCATCAACAGAATTTCTCTCTGCAAGAACAAAAACTTATTGCAACTTACTCTGAATGGGTGCAAATTGACCCTTGCTAGAATAATAAAAATAAGTCAATACTCCCCCAGAATTTCGATGTTACAATATCGAATAAAATTTATAAATCTGACTCGGAAATAATACAGCTATTTCATACTCTTTACTCTGATGTTTTTAGCAGAAAGGTTGATAAAACCTTTAACCCTCACGTTTAGTTTTCTGAATACTATTAATTTCCCCTCTCTGAATGAAAATCAAAAGTCTATGCTGTTTGCTCCGTTGAAGCTCCAAGAGATACAAGAGGTCATTAACAACCTTAAATTAGGTAAATCCCCAGGCTCCGATGGATTTACCACCAATTTTTTTAAAGTTTTTAACCTAACAATTTCTCCCATACTTTTAAAGATATTTAATTTTATTATAAAAAATGGGATTTCGGATTTACATTGGAATACCTCAAAAACTATTCTGATTTTAAAAAATAAGCAAGACAAAATGGATCCTCACAACTACAGACCCATCTCATTAATAAATGTTGACAAAGATCTTATCCGGAATTCTGGCCAACAGACTTAAAAACATTATGCCCTTTATAATTTCTTCTGATCAGGCAGGCTTTATGAGTCAATGACACACTTGGGATAATACTCTAACCCTGGATTCTCTAATGCAATTTACAAAAAGAGACATAAACCTGATTTAGGCCTTAACACTAGATGCTTCAAAGGCTTTTGACAGGGTAAATTGGGATTTTCTGTTCCTAACATTAACTCACTTTAATATACCCAAAGTTTTTTCCGATATGATTAAGGTACTTTATGAAAATTCCTCTACTTATATATATGTTAATAAAAACATATCTAACCCAATTAAGATTACAAATGGAACAAGACAAGGGTGCCCACTATCCCCTTTCCTTTTTAACATCTTCATCGAACCCCTTTTTCTATACTTTGCTCAGAATGCTTATCACTCGATCCCTAAAATTCTAAATACTAACATAATGTTTTCTGCTTTTGCTGACGACCTTAATTTATACTTTCAAAACCCAAACACCGATTTGGGTAAAATCATAAAAACTATTAACAAATTCTCTAAGGCTTCAGATTATCAGATTCATCATAAGAAATCACACATTTTTCCTATTAATCCTGTAAACCATAAAACTAATTATTTTCCTGGTTCTCCTTTTAAAACAACTTTCAATCTTAATTACCTGGGCATGCATTTTGAACACAATCAAGCATCTATGCTTCAGAATAACTTTCTAAAAACATGGTCCAAAATTCTCCAGTACCTCCACAGATGGAAACTCATGAATTTGTCTCTTCTATCAAAAGCTGCGATAGTGAAAATGAATGTTCTGCCCAGACTCCTTTACCAATTTAATGCCTTGAACCTTATTATATCAAATACCCTATTCTCCAAGATAAATAAAGAATTAGCCAAATTTATTTGGTTTCCTAAGTCAGTCAGGATATCCTATTCTAAACTAACTTACCCAAAGATTAAGGGAGGTTTAAGCTTGCCAAACTTTCATCTTTATTACATGATTATTTGTGCAAACAAAATTTTAACTATTTCAAAACTTAACCCGGATACTTATACTTCTTCCCCTTCATGGATGAAAATATGGTACCAACACATTCTCACCAATAAAATCAATCCTAAAGCTCTTCCTTTACCTGTTATTAACAAATATAATTTATCCAGTACTCTAAAACATAAAATTAGATTGTTCCAAAATCTGATAAGATCTATCAACTTAGAAGAAACTCTCCCTTTTCTTCAACCTCTCCACCTCAACCCTAATTTCAAAATCAATAACTTGATGATTAATCTCTCTGATTTCCCTCTGATTAAAGATATAGTATGGGACATTTTTAAATACAAAGACAAATCCTTGTCTGAATTACGACTGATGCAATAATAAATACACGATTATTTTACGTCAATTAAAAGAACTAGTTTCATCAAAATTTACAAATCCTACGGCCAGTCTTCAAGATATCTCCAGACGTTGTGAGGTCATATCCACTATCTCAAGTTCTGAGAAAATGCTTTCCAGATCTTATGACCTCATAAATTCCATGATACATAATTCGGCTTGCCTTTTCTCTGTCTACTGGGATAACCAAGGTATTTTGTTTACAAAAGAGAAAAAATTATCTGTCATAAAAACTACCTTAGAACTATCTCCATTTAAAAAACTTATCTACACACAATTGATGATCAGTAACAACTCCTACTATACGCCCTCTGTGCTTAATAAATGTAACTCCAAAAACTCCTCCTCTTGTACTTGTTGCTCCTTCCCAAAAGCGGATCTATTACATATATTTTGGTTTTACAAACACACCCACAAACTTTGGTGCTCCTTAAAAGTTTGTTTGGAGAAAATGGGATATCACAGCGATTCTTCACATATTTAATACATAGTTACCCAAGTTAAAACAGCATGTTCTTATTATTCTATGCTCCCTTACAAAATTATATATTACTAAGAACTGGTTGGTCCGCACTATACTGTGTTGGAATGGGTTCAAGGAGATGGCTTTGAAGTATATTTCAGTGCAAAAGTTCATCATAAAAGGGCCTAGGAAAAAAGTCTATTTTAGAAAGGTCTGGAATTGTCTATTTGACTTAATTCTGTGTGATTAATTCAATTTTTGGTTTATTCATGGTCATACGGCATCTACCCTACTTTGTGTTGTACCTGGGGATCCACTGTCACCCCGTATAACTCCAATTAGTTCTTCTAACCCTCTTCTCTATATGGTAGCATTTTAGTTTTTAGTTTGTAAATATTGTACATAATTAGTGTGAGTTTTTTATTTTATTTTATTTTATTAGATGTAGACTATGCATATTATTGTCTTGTTTTTGCTTTGTTTCGTTCATTCACCCATGTATACAATGTTTTTCATTCATAAACTGTGTATTTATTCTCTCTCCTCTTTGTATTGTTCTGATATTGTGTTATAAACAAAATAGAAAAGTTATTTGAGGAAAAAAAAAGAAAACAGTTTGCTACAGTTTAAAAGAAGAATTTTTTTTTAATGAAGAAATTATTTTTTTTTAATAAAAAATGTTAAAGGAAGGTTGGGGGCAGTGCACAGAACTGGGATCCGAATGGCTGGGACAGGAGGGATGGTGTGTGTGTGTGTGTGTGTGTGTGTGTGTGTGTGTGTGTGTGTGTGTGTGTGTGATGCAACTGGCCACATGAGGTGGGGCAATAGTTCATAGTACTGGCCCAAGCACTGGTTGAACCAGCTACACTTTTGCATGAACATATTTTAAAGAGAGACATGGACGTGCTACAAATGTGAACTCGGCAGCACTCCACAGCAATGCCAGGCTATCCATGGAGTCATGCAGCTTGCCCTAAACCAACAAAACCAAGACTACAGCTGTAAAATTCAAGACTGAGCCATCTAATGTCAGGTTGAAATCAATCTGATGGTTAATTTCAACCCATAGAATAACCTAAGTCACACCCTTGCAAGTGATAAATATTATACAGTCATAAAAATATTTTTTCACATGACTGTGTACCCTGGAACATCTTGTGGGAAATGATATAAGAATACATGCCTTCAGCATTACTACCCCATGACATTGAATACCTTTGTCTTGAGGAATAAGTTGGGTTTATGTAAATCAATATATATGTATACATCTGTGTGTGTGTGTGTGTGTGTGTGTGTGTATGTATGTGTATATACATATATATATATATATATATATATATATATTTTTTTTTTTTTTATGTACTTTATTGCTCAGGATGTCTAGCTAAGAAGTGCTCTCTTTTCAGTATCCACATGTCAGATATGCAGTCTCAGACAGTATGAAAGCAATGACAAGAATCCATGCTAGGAACCCTGTTATTGTGTATATACTTCTCTGATCTCCAAATTAAAAATGGGGAACTCAGGTTAACCAAGACTGCAGATGATTGTAAATTGAATGCTATACTTAAATCCCCTTCAAATATGGAAAACCTAAAAAGTAAACATACTCATGTTAATAGCTGATGCTCTGAAAATGGGCTAAAACTAAGTGCTAAAAAATCTAATATTGCAGCATTTGGCAAACTCACAACCCAGCTTATAGGTGTTTACTTGGCTAATGACCACAAGGGCCTTTTTAAGCCTAGCCATACATCCCAAATCTTATACAAGTTCTGGTACCCTTCATAAGTGTACGCAGGGACTTGGGAGATTAAATATTTGCAAACAGGGGCCTGGAAGAAGCACCATTTACAGGCTTATAATATAGCATAGTACAGTACAGAAAGCATCCCCTCCAAAATGAAGTTATTGAGAGAAACCTTTGAACATGGGTAGATAACTCCCTTCTCCTTTGATCATTATGTTGCAACAATGGTTTAGAAATCCTTCTGTCTGGCACAACTGATTACAGAGAGCATTTCCTCAAGATCCACAGTCATCTTTATTCTTATATATTGTACACTGATCAGGCTCATCACTGAATACAATGTCCCCCTAGAGATGCATCTTACTAAACTTATAAATGCAGATGGAGAGACCCCAAAATTTCCTGATAAAAATGATCATGGGCCTAAAGGACACAAGCTACCAAGACAGGTCAAAAGAATAGTCATTGTAGTTGCAGTGCCAAAACTCATTAGTGGTGATCCTTGCCTTCCCTACCAGATAATTACGGATTCACAGGCTAAACACACTAGAACCAGAGATCCAAACCTGCTTCAAGAAATTAAATCATAGTTGGAGAGACTGATTTGTCACAGAATGACTAAATCTTTTCTAGAACAAACTTGCTGTCCAGATCTAGCAATTACTGCATCTAACACTATCTTTCTTTGAGAATTGAATGTGTGTTCATAAATTCATCTTTTGTATGACTGCCTATCACGCCTTGAAAAAGAAGATAAGGTCTAAGGGTAAGTATTTGCAAGGTGTAAATTGTCACAAAACCCAGTTTCTTAGTACACTCTATGAGGCTTTTCCATGATAAGGCCCCACAAACACAGTCAGGTTAAGGAACGTGTGACAGCATGAAAAGAAACCAAACTGTGTTACAGTTTGCCCAAAAATAAATGTGACTGTTATTAAATGGTGTATTAGTGCTCTGAGCTAAAAAATTCACTCTGTTCTCTCATCTACAAACCCAAACATAGCACCACTACAACTCTATTATCCTTCCTCAACACGGTCTCTATAGCCATAGACGACCATAAAATGATTTCTTGCCTATTCTTGGACCTCTCAGAAGCTTTCAATACAGTCTCACACTCCCTTCTGCTGCACAAACAGCACAACCTCAACTTCTCCTATGATACTGTTGCATGGTTCTCCAGCTACCTCACTGATGGATCTCAATCAGTGAGATGGCACTCTGCACTCTCCCCTCCTCCCCCTGTAAAAATGGGTGTACCTCAAGGGTCTATCCTAGGGCCTTTATATTTTAATATCTTTACTAATCAGCTGTATACCTCCTGTCCTCAAGTCATCTTTAGTGCAATATGCAGATGACTCTACAGTCATCAGCACAGCTAACTCTCCCTCTAAGCTCTTAGCTACTCAGGCATCTTTTAACTTAGTTGAAATATGGCTGTCCAACAACCAGCTCATCCTTAACCCTAAAAAAACAAAGCTGTTACTCTTCCTACCTAAAAAGTTCAACAATATTACACTCTCCTTCTCCATATAGTCTCTTAACACTCCCATTCAGGTAGAATCCAGTACTAAGCTCTTAGGCGTAACCATCGACGATCAGCTTAAATTTGACTTGCATGTTAATAACTGTATCAAAAAGATTCCGTCAAAACTAGGGCTCCTTTACTGTAACAAGAAATTACTTACCTCTGAAACCAAGATTACTCTCTCACTTACCTACCTTCTACCCAGTCTAATGTACAATTCTCAAATGCTCACAAATCTTAACTCAGCACTCCTGACTAAACTTGAATCTACCTACAACAAGGTAGCTAGATTTGCTGCCCAACAAACCTAAAAATCCCATCACTGTCTCTCTCTAAAACACCTAAACTGGCTTGAATTACCCCACCAGCTTCTTCTCTCTCAGCTCCAGATCATCCATTCTATCCTATACCAGCCTTCCTACTGCCCAGCACTATCCCCTCTCATCTCCCATTATTCTCCCTCCAAATCTCTCCAAAGCTTTAATCAAGACCTACTACAAATCTGCAAACCCAAGTCTAAATTTGGACACAACATGTACAGCTATCATCCCACTATTGCCTGGAATAGGCTCCCACTAGAAATCAGGACCCTTACATATCCTAAACAGTTTAAGACAGCCAGCAAAGAGCACTTTAAAAGTCGGTGGTTCTACCACTGCACTCTCCCTCCTTAAACATCCTCTACTTCTCGCACCTTAATCTACTTCCTGCCCTTAACTCACTTAGCTCTCTCTAATCTTCCTTGACTACTCTTACTGTCTTCTAAAATCTGCAAATTGCCTCAGAGAAACATTCTATTTCATACAACTATACATTATGATAAAATGGGGTTTTTGTAACCACGTATCCCTAAAACTTTACTCATCTTAATGACATATTTCTTTTTATACATCTTGAAATACTTTTGCTATACTCCTGATTATTGACACTGTATAACATTGTAGTGCTACTTAATGCTTTGTAATAATCCTATAACATTGGTGTTTAATGCTAATTTATAATGAAAATTGTATATGTTGGAGCTTTTCTCCCTGGGCCTCTGTTGAAAAAGGGCTCTTCAGCTGAGATGGACAATCCTGGTCAACAAATGTAAAATAAATAAGTAAATCTAAGTGCAGTTGCTTATTTTTTTTTATTACTTTCTTGGATAATAAACATTTATTAATAAATCAAATGTCCACAGGCATTTAAAAAACATTAAGTTCAAAAAGTTCAAAAGTAACTGTCATTCAGATATACACAAGTGTACAGCTGAACAAAATTTCATTTCTCCATCTCTAAGTACAACAGAAAAACACAGCAACACAGAACAAAAAGAACAACATTTACACCAACAGTGACCAAGTCTAACAGTAGGTGCAGAAGCAACCATTCACCATTTGATTCTCATGGACTACAGCAATCTACTATGTCACCGCCACCACTCACTCCACACCAGTAGCACTCCAAGTCCCAGTCAAGTCATGCCAGGTCGTCTCCAACACCACCAACCAAATCCGATCAACAAAAACAAAACCAGCAGACAAAAAAAAACCCAGATCCCAGACATCTGCAACCAGCATGACCACTCCGAATGGCCCTGCCAGTTCAATCATCCTCTCTCAGCTCTCACCAGTTCCATCTCCAACACATTGACAGTCATCAGCAGCCCCTAGATTCTATCTACCTCCTTCCAACTCAGCAAAAACCAACACGGGACTTCCAAAAACACAACTCAGCAGTCAAGTGTCCGAATCCAGTGCTCTGCACCTCGCCCAACTCCCCATCGAAGGCCCAAACTTCCATCCTCAGTTACGATCTCTGTCCAATAACCCCAATAATAGAAACAAGTAACACGGACAGAATGGATGACATGATGAACATTCAACCAGGTCAAAGGGACCCAAAAACTAATCAAAACAGACCACAAAACATGCATCGGGAGCTGGAGAGGCTGCCGCCATACAAAGCACCACCATCTTAGCAACTAGTTAACTAAATTAATATTTAAATAATCAATGCCTTCCCATCTGATCAGTCAGACTGGCAGTGGCATTTGTCAAACTCTAAAGTGAGATGATGCCCTAAGAAGTAGACTATCATCATACTCCACAGTACTGCACTTACACAGCACTGGTCTATGGCATTTAAGATCAAGCCTAATTTAAAAAAAAAATCCACATTTGGCCACAACACAGATATGCTATCACCATATCTATCGATATTTAATAGCACATTTTATTTTATAAATGATCTGAGATTAATATATAAACGTACATAAACAAATCTCATACACGATCATTTACGGGAGTATTTTAGAACTACGTAACACACATTTATGAGCAGCTACCTCATGTAAACAAGTATTTGTCAATGCTAAATGTTGGATTGGTGGGTTGCAGTAATTTAGCATTAGTGATCAATGGTACTAAGTGTTGGAGGAGATCTATTGAGACATGTTTTGACTGGAAAGTGTACTATGGTTAATGATATGGTTGAATGGAGTGGTTCCTGACTAAAGTTTTGATAGTATGCATTGAATATTACTGCAATGAAGAAATTCCATACACTAGAAAGAAAAAAAGATAGAGACATTGTTAACACTGCATATTATACATAGCACTTGATGTCAAAGGAGAAGTACCAAACATTATTAAAAAATATGAAACAGACACTATTGAAATGAAACTGTGAACTGAAGCAAGATACAGAATATGTGTAGACAGCAACATTTACCGGTACTGCAACATTTTACATTATATTTTATAGCAAAAGGGTAGCAACACAAAATGCCTATTAAAAATAATATTGAAAAATTTAATTCTCTTAACTCATTAACCCAGAGTACCGTCTCACAGCGCCTCTGTGCTTACATCCGAGTGCGCTGTGAGAAGCTAGTAATTGTATGCAGTTACAGCCGAGTCCCTTCCACAAGCGCTTCTAACTTTACCCCCGTATTGTAACTAGACTGTTAAAAAATAAGCTGAAAAAGCACCTGAACTTTTTCAGTTACTTTCTCAAGTTACATTTCATTGAGGAGCTCCATCATGTTCATATTTAACTTTCTGGAGAAAAGTGGCTGTATATACAAGTAATCTTAGTAAGCCGATTCTCTATGCATTTCAAGGAGCAAGTGACGGCAGTCAATCGGATTGCTCCATGTCAAACCGCCACTTACATAATACCTCAACCCTCAATCTGTTTTCTTTGATCTGTCCAAATAAATACAGGGTTCAGTAGTAGCAATCCCCTTTCATTTTTCTGATATTTGCAGTCTTTATTGCTCCCGGTTTGTGAGTCTAGAATACTGCCATGATCTGACCAGCGTAGAAAAAAAGCAAGCAAAGTATTTTTTTTTTGCCTTGTTTTATTGTAGTAGCTTCATAGTTTGGCTGGTAATATCTGTGCTTTCTAGCTACAGTTTCAAAATACAGTTGTTTGCTACCTTACTGTTGCAGCTCTGTACATTTCGAAGTGCTTCTTTTTATTAAGCTTTCTTATATTAAGATCAATGAATCGGCATTTTATTTATATTTTAATAATACTTGTAGCTTAAATTTTGCATTATGATTACCTCTTCCAGGACTACTCCGTTACTAAATTGTAGATTCGAACTTAATGTGCAGGTGTCATGCAAGGGCATATTGAAGTGAAGTTTCCCATAAACAAAACACTCTGACAGCAATGTTACTATTTGGGACATGCCTGAACTCTGCAACTAGAAGCTGTTAAATTCCTAAAGCGTCAGGACTGCTAGTTCATGTCAGGAGTACACGCTATCAGTTCTTGTACAACGTATAGAAATGTAGAGGCAAACAGGAACCTTCAGCATACCTCTCAGTATTTCTTGATTTTGCAGCATGTTCATGATTTTGCCTCTTTTGCCTTGCCTCACCCTCCCCTTTTTGATTTGTCAATAACTCACTGAGGATTTTGTGATCCCCAAACTTTATGCACTTTATACAATACCATACGCTGCTATTCAGTAAATGCATGCTGATGCAAAACATTTGAAATAATTAGTGTAATGCCTCAAAAAACGTGCCTGGTTTTGTGTCTGATTTCTTGATCAAAGTAGTTGAGGGCTGTTTTCCACTGTTATGTGGCAAGCGAATAGCTTAATTGCATTTACTGGGAATTTTTTTTGCACATAATAGCTCTGTATACATAATTAACTCTGTTAGCAAAACTGTCTGCCAGACTCGACTTTAGTGTAGCTCAAAATAAAAGCTGCGGTAAAAAAAATAGTGAACAAACTGTCCTGCTAGTTTTCATGAGGAGAAAACATACACACTTGTGATAATCAAAGACATACCCTTCTGATGCAAAATCATTGAAGTTTTCAATTTAAAATTGCCTTCTCACCTTTGCTTAATAAATGTTACAACTCGGGCTGCTTGCATAGAGGAAATAGTTTAAATATTGCACTTGCAAAGGCGAAAGAGAAATATAGAAAATATACCATATGCTTTCCTCCAAGGTGCATCAGATACCCGGCTGGTTGCCTACAGGCATGCCATTTTTCAAAGAAAGCACGCAATCGACCAAGAACTAACTGCTTTTTTTTCCACCATGTGACCACTGTCGTCTACTCTTTACTGACCAATGCAGTGGTTCACTACGGGGCCTCCCTTAACTTTTGCTACCCAAAGCAGGCTACATGTATGGACTGCCCCTTTTCTAGCTCCTCAGATAATTCGCACCCCTTTCCCCCAGTTTACCATCCTAATGGAACTGCCCTCAAATTATTCATAGAAACCACCATTCCCTTCTCCCACATTACAGACTTTTACCCGTAGGTATTACTGCTTGCCTGCTGCATGTTTGGTATGACTTTTCCCACTGGAGCATTCTTGGTTAAGAAAACAGAGGTGTTTTCTATGTGGAAAATACACTTATGCTTGGCTCAGCAGTTGAAGTTTTCTGACCGTATTTTGACAGTATTATCTCCAAGGTCAGCAGGGGAGCATACCTGAACTGTTCTCTGTACAGTGAGATCTGCTTTTGAACAAATGGCTCTTTCAGCTGGTTAACAGCTGGAATTTGCACAGCATGTAAAGCCTTTGAACTAAAGGTGTTGAAGATGATTTGATGATGTAATGACAATGCATTACTTAATTATTTCCCTTTGAAGCTCTTGTATCTAAATATCTTTTCATCTATCTACAGCTATATATTATGTAAAATATAAATAAATATATATATATATATATATATATATATATATATATATATATATATATATATATATACACATACACACACACACACATATATATGTTGGTGTATGCGTGTGTGTGTGTGTCTATGTGTATTATATGTTAATTATGTTGGTGTATATGTGTGTGTCTATGTGCATTATATGTTAATCTTTTATAAGTTCTTTAGAATACGGACTTTTTGACTATCATAGCATACCTAAAAAAATCAATGATAAAAACAATTATTGCATCATTTTATTTATTTATATATTTTATTGAGCTGAGTAGAGCAGTGATCAATTCAGACTTTTTTTCAGATTCAGCCCGAGAAAATAAAGACAGAAATATACAATCAGATAAATGCTCAGTATAGGTCAAAAAGCATAGCAGTAAATATTAACTAAAAAAAGACTGAAATACAGTATCAAACCCATAAAAGTGAGAAGGCAAGGCCAGCTACTGATAAAATGGGAGGACTAGCTCTGAAGCTCTTATTTGTAATTTAGTTTTATATTGTATATTCAGTTATGCGCCATACAGTATTTTAAAACTAGAGATGGAGTCCAAAAACCTGCAGAAACTTGTTAAACAGTTTACACATTTGCACATTTTTTGAGGATCAGTCCTTTCACATATTCAGTTGTTTGGCTTTAGTGAAAACGTATTTACAATGATGGGCTAATCTATGCAGGATGCATACAGTAGCTATTAATATTATAATTAATAAATATAATTTATACATTTGCGTGTATGTCTAGAAACAATATGAAAAATACCATAAAATGACAACTATTTTTATTTATATTTTATATTATAACTACCTTAGAAGTACATAAATGAATGCAATTGATTTATGATGCCAGCCATAATATCCATGTCTGTATCTTTTTTTTTTTTTTCCAAAATCTCTTTATTTCAGTTTTCTTTTTTCAAATAACAATACAGTAACTCAAAAACACAAATAAACAATACAAATATCTATTTAAAGAAAACAGACAACAATCTCGTTCCGAGAAAATTTTATATATATATATATATATATATATATATATATATATATATATATATATATATATATATATGGTTTGCTATCATTATGTCGACGTGCATTTGCACGGCTATGAAGTATTCGAACATGAGATGTTCGAATACTTCATATTACGGCAGGTGACATGAGCGAAGTTTTGCATTGCAAATGAACTGTGCATTCGCAATTCTAACTTTCGCTCATGGGAGGGGATCGCGGTACAGTGCGGTTAGGGAAATGCATCCCTTTCCTCACTGTAGTGCGATCTTGGAGTTGGAATATTAAGTTAGGGGAGGTGTGGGAGGCACAGCCCCCGACAGGGGGGGTGCAGCGGGGCGCAGCCCCCCTGCATAACTGTGTGTTCGGTTAGGTAGGTAGGTGATTATGGGAAGGGTGGGCGTGCTGTGTATCACCGTAAATGTCGCAAGCGACATTTTCGACAATACACCCTTGTTTTCGAGTTTACTATTATTCGAAAATAAGAAGTTATGTACCTACCATAACGTTCCATGTTAGTTGTCTTCTCTCACCTTCTTTCTTGCTTGATGGGTTCGGAGCCAATCCTCAGCTCCGACTCGGCACTTGCTAAGCTCGAGAGTCACTTTTACCAGCTCGAGGCAGCCCCATATCCCATGATGCAAGGCGGTAAGTACCCAGATCTCGTTTGATGACAAAGGGCAATAGCACCAAGCATAAATACTTCCCAAAGGAAGAAAGAAAGCCTACAGGATGAAAGAAGGACCAGCTCTGAATGGTCTTCAGCATAATAATCTCTTGTAGAAAGGTCTGTCCAGGCCTGGGGGAAGGAGGGAGGGTCGCAAGAAAGAAGGGGAGAGAAGACAACTAACATGGAACGTTATGGTAGGTACATAACTTCTTAATGTTAAGTTGTCAATCTCGCCTTCATTCTTGCTTGATGGGACCGTCCTAGCACCTCTATCCTGGGTGGCTCAATGGAACAGACTCTTGAGGACTGTAGAGCCAAAACTGGCTCTGTCCCTGGAGGCCAAGTCCAATTTGTAATGGGAAACAAAAGTATGAGGAGTGGCCCAAGTGGCGCTGCACAAATAGTGTCTAAAGGAAGTCTAGCTTGAAAGGCTGTAGAAGTAGCTAAGCTCCTAGTTGAATGTGCTTTAGGTTTTGAGCACAGCTGTTTTCCCCTGAGCAGATAAATTTCAGAGATGACAGAAGAAAGCCATCTAGATAAAGTCACTTTAGAGACAGGAAGGCCTTTCCTGTTATCCATAGGAAACAAAGAGTTGATCGGATTTCCTAAATTGTTTAGTTCTGTCCAAATAATATCTGAGTTGGCGGTGGACATCAAGATAATGTAATTTTGTTCGATCTGTTTGAATAGTTTGGAAAAATACAGGAGATCAATGGATTGATTCAAATTAGCCTTTGAGGCGACCTTAGGCAAAAGGTCGGATTAGTTCTCAATGATACTCTGTCCTTGTGAAAGACCAAATAGGGGGGTCGAACCGATAGAGCATGAAGTTCAGACACCCTCCTGGCCGATGTAATAGCTACTAGGAATAATGTTTTCCAAGAAAGAAATTTTAGGGAGCAAGAAACAGCTGGCTCGAAGGGGGGAAGAATCAAGGATGTCAGCACTAAATTTAGATCCCATTGAGGAGGAGGATTCCTGATTGGAGGCTTTAGCAAGAAAATTCCTTTCAAGAAGGCTTTACAAAGCCTATGGGACATAATATTGTGATCTGCAATCCCGACATGAAAGTTCGAGATAGCAGCCAATTGAACTCTAACTGTGGAAGAAGAGGAGCCTGCATGAAAAATCTCTGCTAAGAAGTCCAAAACTGCCTGAACTGGGGCAGTGAAGGGATCAATATTCTTGGCTTTAGCCCAATAAGAGAAACGTTTCCATTTGCTTGTATAAATCCTCCTGGTAGAGGATTTTAAAGAAGCTACTATGATGTCTCTAACAGGGTTAGAGATCATAGGAAGCCTGGCTAAGGAAGGAAGTGGAGCAACCATGCTGTGAGGTTGAGAGAAGGGATAGACCGGTGCAGCTGACCGGACTGGTGAACCAGAAGATCTGGCACTGGGTCCAGATGCCACGGCTGCACTAAAAGGTGACGGAGGAACGGAAACCAAATTTGTCGAGGCTAATAAGGAGCAATGAGAATCATTTTGGCTCTCAAAACGGTAGCTTTCTGGATAACCTGAGGGATCAGAGGAAAAGGAGGAAAGGCATAAAGAAGTCCCTGGGGCCAATCCTGGGTCAGGGCGTCTCTGGGGGGATGGCCTGACAGAAGGAAGAGAGAGAAGAAGTCCGGGCATTTGCTGTTTTGGGGAGTAGCAAAAAGATCACAACATGGGCGACCCCATTCCAGAAAAACCTCCTCCACTATAGATTGCTGAGAGACCACTCGTGAGGCATGAGAATAGCTCTGCTCAATCTGTCCGCTAAAATGTTGGTTTTCCCAGGGATGTGCATTGCTACCAGAAACCGATGAGAGGAGATCGCCCATTGCCACAGTCTGAGTGCTTCTCGACACAAGGGGTAGGACTTGGTTCCGCCCTGTTTGTTGATATACCAAACTACAGACATGTTGTCTGTGTGGACTGCAATTGTCCCTACAGGAAGAGAGTCGTTGAGGGCTTGCAACGTTAAAAGCACTGCTCTCATCTCTAGGACATTTATGTGCAGGTGGTACTCGAACGGTTGCCATGTCCCATGAACCATCCTGCCCTGATAATGCCCCCCCCACCCGATCAGGGAGGCATCCGTGGTGACAGTGGCTACCAGGGATGGGGGTACAAAGTGTCTGCCTTGGTGAATCTGGGGAGAAGTGATCCACCAAGCAAGATGATTTTTGCAAATCTGTGTCACCAGAATTTGGTGACGCATTGGAAGTTGTTGGTAAGACCACTGAGTGAACAACATCCACTGAAGAAGGCGCATGTAGAAGCGAGCCAGGGGAAGAAGAGTAATGGCCGCAGCCATGAGACCTAATACCTTTAGAACCATTCTGGCCTGTACTTTCTTGTTGGCTAGAATGATCCTGACATGACTTTGAATGTCTGAAACTCTTTGGTCTGTAAGGGTAGCTGACATCCAAACAGTGTTTAAGTTTGCGCCTATGAAAGTAATAGACTGGCAGGGCAATAAGGATGACTTTTCGAAGATGATCGAGATGCCCAAATGAGAACAAAGATTTATTGTGTAATCCCTGGCTTGAACAAGCTGATGCCTGGTGGTGGCTGACAGGAGCCAGTCGTCGAGATACGGAAACACCTGGAATCCTTGACGTCTCAGGTGAGCCGTGACCACTGCCATGCATTTGGTGAACACTCTGGGGGCTGTGGTGAGGCCAAAGGGCAGGGCTCTGAACTGGAAATGACTGGACCCCAGCCGAAAGCGGAGAAATCTCCTGGAGCGTCTGTGAATTTTTATGTGATAGTACGCATCCTGAAGATCTATTGAGCACATCCAGTTGTCCTTCTGCAAGAAGGGCAGAATCGACTGAAGAGTGACCATTCGAATCTTGTCTTCCTCACAGACTTGTTGAGTCTGCTGAGATCCAATATTGGTCTCCAGTCTCCCGTCTTTTGGGGACCAAAAGAACCTTGAGTAGATTCCGGGCTCTGAATGGTCTGTTGTAACTGGCTGAATGGCTCTTTTTTGCAGTAGTTTTGAGACTTCCAACTCTGCAATTTCCCTTAGACCGGTGGTACATCTGGAAGGGAATTTGAGGGATAGAAAGGACTTTCCTCGAAAGGAATTTTGTAACCCTCGGATATGATCGACTGTACCCATCTGTCTTGAGTGAGAGAACGCCAGGCTTCTGGGTACAGTGATAGTCTTCCCCGACTGCCGGGCAACATCTCAGGGATGCTGAAAGGGCTTGTCAGAGAGAGACTCTCTGTTTCCCTGGTTTTGTGGACCGCCTCTGCCTCTAGAGCGGCGTCTGTTGTTGTTACCCCCCCTCTGCCTCTAGGGGTAAACTGACCACGTGAATCCGGCGTGACTCCTTGGGATTTGCGGAACCACATTTTGCCACCCTTCTGTCCTTTGGGATAAGGTCTAGAAGGGGTGGAAAAACGGACTCCTACAGAAAGAGTTTTGCCGTCCTGCTCCCACCTGGTCAGCGTTTCCTTCACTTGAGGGCCAAACAAAGCTGACCCATCAAAGGGAGAGTTTGTGAAGGACGCCTTAAAGGGATCTGCAAAATTACATAGCCGCATCCAGGCTTGGTGTCTAAGAGCCACACCTGTTCCTGCGGCCCTACTCGCTCCATCAGCAGCATATGATATAAGCCGCATGGAGGAGTTTGCAATGGAGTTAAGGGTTCCTAGCTGCGAAGCAATTTTATCCTGAGCCCCCGCAGCTGTAGGATCCTGCACAACTTCACCTAGCTCCTTAAGGATATCCCTTTGGAGTCTGGTGAAGTGACAAAGATAGTTCAGCGAACGCATAGCAAAGGTCGCTGAAGAAAACATCCACTTACCATATCTATCCATGGTCCTAGAGTTCTTATTAGGAGGATGGACAGGTACGGAAGGATCTGCAAGTTCCTTCTTGGTGGCAGCCGCCACCACCATGGCATCAGCGGGGACACCTTTTGTAAGGAATTGCTTGTCCGATGGGGCAGTAATAAATTTAGAAGGCCTCCTAGGGACAGGCTCTACAGAGTCAGGAGCAGTCCACGCCTTTCGAGCAATAACCTGCATAAGGGGTCGAAGGCGGAGACACCCAGGAGGTGGAGGGCCGAGATCCAAACGCCACCAGGTATACTGAATCATCCTCAGAGGGATTATTGGTGGGCCAGTTTCCCCTCTGTCTAAGGAGTTCTAGGATGTCTGAGAAGGAGACATCCTCAGAGGGGGATCTTGGGGATCCCTCTGACTCATCTAAGTCAGTATCTGAAGTGATAGACTCGGGGGAGTCTACGTGTTTCCTTTTACATGTCCTTTTCCGCGGAGGATCCCCCGACAAATCAGGAGAATCCTCGGAAGAGGGGATATTCCCAGTGGGGAAACCTGAGGCGGAGGATCTCTGGGTCCTGGAGCAAGAGAAGTGGCAGAGATGTCAACAGGCACTATAGAGGGAGGAGCTAAGGGAATAGACTGCTGGCTGAGACCAGTGGCCAGCACACTCTTCATTACCTCGCCCTCCCAGGAAGGTCCGAGAGAACCCGCTCCGAAGAACTAGGAACTCAGGACCCACCAAAGGAAGGCTCCGAGGCAGATGTCGGAGCCGAGCTCACCAAGTCGAGGCTCCAAGGGAAGAGTGGGCTCGGACAAGGGTCCGATGCCACTCACCCCTCGGAGGAGACCAGGAAGCCCGCCACCGAATCCCTCTAAGGAAGGTCTCAAGAGGAGATAAGAGTAGAGGCTGAAGGAGCAGAAAGGGTATCTGTCCCTCAGCCATAGCAGAAACCATTCCGAAGACTCCAACTCCAAACTCTGAGGTAGAGTCGAAGGAGGAACTGCAATGGGGTGTGGACTAATAGTCGTCTGCTGAGACGGACTATGTAGCATTTGGGCCAGTGCCTGTGACTTTAGTAATCTACTGACCACTCTCTCCAAATCATGGTCAGAAAGCCTGGATGACCTTGAAGATCGGCTCCGATGGCTCCGCTCCGAGAGAGGGAAGCGGAGCCGAAGTATCGGCTCCAAGGAAGGGACCTAGACCTCTTCCTCGAAGGAACCATCGGGGCCAATGAAAATACAGAAACTGTCGGTGCCCAAAACTTATCGTCGCCGGCAGGTAGCTGATGCATCGGCTCCAGCCGGAGCCGATCTCCATAAATGTAAGGGTGTCGGAGCCGATCGGAGCCGACACCGATGCCTGAGCCACATGGTGGTCGGAACCGATCGAGCCGACACGAAGTGGTCGAACCAAGTCGGCACCGATAGCCATCAGTGCCGAAGGTTTAAACCAGAATCGGCTCCAGCGGAGCCGATCTCGACTCTGAATGAGTCGGAGCCGAGGCCACAGGCTTGGACACAGAAGCCTGGGCCTTGGAAGACTTAGAAGTCTTAGATGGGGCCGACTTAGCGGAGAGCCCTCTGGCTTAAGAAGGCCCCTCAAAATCAATTTATTTCTTCTTTCCTGCAGGACTCTCTGGCTAAAAGAATGACATATAGCACAGGAGTCCTGCAGGTGAAGAGGCCCCAGACAGTACAGGCAAGAAGTGTGACCATCTGTCAGAGACATCTTCTGACAGCACGAGTCACACTTCTTAAAGCCTGAGACCCTTTCTTTAGACATGGTGTAAAACACACACAAACACACCAGTCCAAGAAATTAAATTAACTATACCAAAAGGTATCACTAAGACACACACACACACCCTAACAGGGGGGGGATGGGATGGGTGAAAGTCTGACTAAAAGTTATGAGGAGACAGGGAAAATTTCTGTCAGAAAAGGATTAAAACTAAGTTAAAACTAACAATTTAAGTTTTTTTTGTAAAAAGGGGCTAAAATAGTAAAGTAACAATTCACTTACCAGGAGCTGGTAAAAGGAGGACCTCATCAGCGAAGCGGCAAACGAGATCTGGGTACTTACCGCCTTGCATCATGGGATATGGGGCTGCCTCGAGCTGGTAAAAGTGACTCTCGAGCTTAGCAAGTGCCGAGTCGGAGCCGAGGATCGGCTCCGAACCCATCAAGCAAGAATGAAGGCGAGATTGACAACTTAACATTGTTCATTTTCGATGCATAAATTCGAAAATAAAGACATTATTTATTTTTACTTTCGAATTTATGATAGTAAACCATATATATATATATATATATATATATATATATATATATATATATATATATATATATATACACACACAATATATACAAAAGAATTCACTACATCGTCAAGTAAAGTATGAGAATTCTTATGTTCATTTGGTCTCAAGGGATAGTGGAAAAGGGGATAGTCTATATAAAAAGTAAAAATAGAAATTTAACCATTTATTTGTATGTTTAGGGAAAATATCTAGTTACACATATACTAAGGGAAGGGAGAAGATGCAAGTAAGACTATAACAGTTCATTTCTTATTTAAAGGTTAGCTTTTCATGACAATTTGTAGGCGAATTTTATTTGTCAAGAATTATATCTAGTAAGTAACCCCAAGATTTTTGGTAATAGCGTTTTTTTTTGTTTTTGAATAAATTAATTTGTGAGATGAGATGTATTTGATAGCAAGATTGCTAAAATTTTCCCATGTAATTGGTGACATGACATTCCAATTCTTTGTAATAAAGAATTTAATATGGGCACACATCGTAATAAAGACATGTTTTAATATTTTTGGGAGTTGATTGATATTAATGTGCAATATAGCTGTCTCTCATTTAAGGGTTTATTTTTCATATCCCATCTTCTCTAATCTTACTCTCAAGGAACACCATAAGTTGTGTATCTTAGTACAGTTCCATATGACATGTAAAATATCAGCTGTTTGATCCGGACAATGGGGACATATAGGCGAAAAGTTAGGATTTAATTTATTTAATTTAGATAAGGTATAATATAGATTGTTATTTACCACAATTTGTGTATATAACAGCTTCTTGAAAGGAATGAATTTGATTGATATCCATGTCTGTATCTTGAATATTCGGCACAGTAGAGGTCAAAGGTAACTGCATGCAGCTGTATCACTGGCATAGAATTATAAATACCTGACTACAGCCTATTCATCCCAAGTTCATGTAATGGATTTGGGTACTTGGCACATGAATGTGGGATGCAGCTGCTGATCCTGGGGGAGGACATGTGTTTCTCAAATGGTATGAGTCATGTTCCATTGAGATGATTTTTTATTTCTGCAGAGATTGTGGTTGGTGACTGATATTAGTGAATTGTAATGACAGATGTCAGAGTGGCCTTTTATGGCTCAAATGTTCTGAAATGGGTAGTTCTGTAATTATTGGTTTATAGTTTGATTTGTTGCTTACAGGGAATATAGTCTAATATAATCAGCACGATGTATACAGTTTAGGTGGTAGGAAGGGCTCAGTGATATAACTGTTGTATACATTTTATTGCTGCTTTTAGAGTAGAACTGGCATTGCTCAACTCAGTATGTAGGGCAATATTTCTGACTTTTCGTATTTGTTTATTTAGAGACAACAGTACGCTACAACATTTACATCAAAAAACAATATTGAGCATTAGTCAAAATATATTTGGGTGGGATAAGAGTCTTAGTGAGATGTATTTTATTGCTGATTTTTGGCATTGCTCAATCAGGTGTTACTTGCAGACTAGTACCATCATAGAGCTACCATATATTTTGGGCAATATTCCTGTCTCTGTCACTACTGTGTAGAATTTAGGTAGGAGGAATCGTTCAGCAGTATGCAAGTGTTACACTATTTTTACTGAATCAGTCTGGTCTTCTCCTAACAAATGGTAATGAGTCTGTTACACCTGCAGCAAACAACCATACGCTCCGCAAGGATGGCATGCAGGGTCAAGCCAACAATGTAAACCACCAACGACCAGCAAAAAACTATAGTGAACACGCAGTAATGAAGAAATAATGATTATTTATTTATAATTCCTTCAAATCCAGACCGGTTTCGGCTATTCAGCCTTTATCAATGAATACAATAACGTTTTTTTGAATGAAATAAAGCAGCCTGCATTTATACTAGTCTCTGATTACCTGGAAGCAATATTACAGCACCACCCAGTGGCTGGAGTAACAAAGTGCATGTTCCATTCTTGATTAAAGCATATGACCAATGACACAAAAATGCCAGAGGCAATCCGGTCTGGATTTGAAGGAATTATAAATAAATAATCATTATTTCTTCATTACTGCGTGTTCACTATCGTTTTTTGCTGGTCGTTGGTGGTTTACTCTGTTACACCTGCACCAGGTAATATAATGAATGCCTACGTAGCAGGTTAGGTGCATTAATTATCACCTATATCTAAGCATGCAGAACTTTGCATCAGTGACATGCAGGTAATTATCACATTAATAATAAGTGCAGTTACAGTACAACACTGAGTCATTACCACTTTGCAGGTAAAACTCTCAGCAGCTGTCACTGTTATTCACATAAGTAGAAGTTATCACATTGATGAATGCTCAAGCCAGATTTGGGTTTTTGTCTACGTGCAGTCATTTCAAGCCACCACCCCCCACCATGTTCTTTCTGTCATTTTAACAATTTGTTTGTTACACAGTAAAGTCCCCATTGTGGTTATATGCTTCATATTTTTGTGAACTACTGCAATTGAACATTGTATCACTGGGCTGCTTTACTGGGTCAGTCTTGCCCCCGGATTCTCAAAAGCTTGCACAGAGTGCAAGATTGGTGCAGGAGCCCACGCAGGCAATATGTCTGCCGTGCGATCCAGGAACAGCCTGCAGGGGTGTGCATGAGCACTCCTGCACTAATCTTGCACGGACTAAGCCCTGGTATGCAAATCACCCCATTTGCAGGTGAAATCCATGCAAATAAGGTGATTTTGCAATCCAGGAAGCTTGCAACAGTCTGTGCAAGACTAGTGCTATCTGCAGAAATGTACTCGGTTAGTAACAGAGTATATTTCTGCAAAGTCCAAAATGGAGTTATGACAGCTCCAAATAAAGGCTGCATATCACTGAGGAAGCATGCCAATGGCCAAGTGTAAGGCCACTAGCATTGCAAACAATATAAAAAAAAAAAAAAAATCAACTTTTATTTTTTTTTTAGCCGATCTCAGCTGTTTAAGCATAGGGCAGCGGCACGCAAACGAGATTGGGGGGAAATAATAAAATAAACCTAAAATTGGCATTCTAACTAAAATCAGTATTCTGCCATGCAAGTCAATGGCAGGCAGAAGACAACCTTGCAAGTGAGTAGTGGTTGCTAAGGGGGAACGCTCAGTGTGACACATGTAACTATGCAATAGCAGGCAATCCTATGCAAATGAGGAGAAGGCTAGTGAATTCCAGTTTTCCTCAGCATACGAGTCAGATCCCAACAGTGTAAGAGTATGAATAGCTGGGTGTAAGCATATGAGGTAGGTGATATCATGGGGGTGTGTCAGGCATACTGTAAGTGGATTGGAGCCCTATGACTCGAGTTTGCTCCTAGCTTAGCACAGCTAAGCTAGGGGGTGTGTCTAAACCTGCCTAGCACTCTTTACAAAGTGTAAGCGGGTGTGCACGCCGCGCACCAGGTTTTACAGGAAGAAAAAATAAGTTAAACTAGGAAATAGCAGCAGTGTGCACATTTGAGCACTCTGTTCGCGTGGCGCGCACACACGGGCTTAAACAGAAGGGCAATGGGAAGGGAAAACAGCAGTAGGAAGGTAATCAAAGAGTACTAGCTTAGCTGCCAGGTGAAATGTATCAGAACCAGCCAATTACACAGGCAGCAGACCAGCCCAGCCCAGAACACTACTATAAACTATGCAAACACCTACCCCTCTGGTTTTTCCCACATTCTACACCACCGGTGTAAACAAGTGGGGAACTTTTAACAATCACAACAGCAAAATGTTAGGGGCTGCAATAGTTATCATAGAACTTGTTTAAGAGGCTGAGGGTGGTGAGGATGTGAATGCTGCTGAGCAACCTACATTGAGGAGACTGAGAAGAGTGTACAGACCCAGGGTAACCTATCAAGGGCTACATGTGCCGGAGATAGTAGAGCGCTATAGGGTGGACAGGGACCTCCTACAGCAAATTGTTGAGCTGTGCCGGCCATGCCTCACACACAGAACTAACAGAGGGGAACCCATCGTAGTGGATACCAAGGTATGTGCAGGCCTAAGAATACTAGTTACAGGTACCTTCCAAAGGCCAACTGGGGATATGATGGGGATTTTACAGGCATCAGCATCCAAGGTACTCCTCTAGTTCCTGGATGCCATGTCAGCACATGTCGGTGAGCACGTACATTTCCCCAACACCCGTGAGGCATTGGCCAGCAATATGCGTCTCTTCCACCAAAGAGCAGAATACCCTGAGGGAGTGGGTGCAATAGACTGCATGCACATATGCATCAAAGCACCACCCAGTGAGTGGGGTAGGGTCTACATCAACCGCAAGGGCTTCCTCTCCATCAACTGCCAGGTTGTGTGCAATTCCCAGGGCATAATAATGAACTTGTGCGCTGGCTGACCTGGAAGCTATCATGATTCCCACAGCTGGCATTTGACACAGCTGTACCAGAGATTTGCCAATGGGGACATCCCACACGGTCACCTGGTGGGGGATGCTGGATATGCACTGGAGCCATGGCTGACACCCATCAGAAATGCACACACACCCGAACAAGAACTCCTTAATGAGGCACACGCACAAACAAGAATCATAATAGTGTGTGTGTTTGGGATGCTCAAGTCATGGTTCCGGTGCCTGGACACATCCGCTGGAGCCTTGCAGTACTCACCAGCTACATGTACCCAAATTATCCTTGTATGTGCCATGCTACACAATATGATCTTGAGGAAACAGCAGCAGCAGGAACAGCATGGGGCAGGGCCACACAGCCCCCACCACCATTTCCAAGGCCTGCACAGGCACAGAGTGACTCAGAGGAGGAGCAATCTAAGCCTGCCCCAGTAGGTAGAAGGAGGAGTGCCAAGTATGCCCTGGCCTTGGCAAAGAGGCAACAAACAGCACATACACTGACATGAGAGGGACCCAGGGAATAACACCTCTCTCTGACTCTCACATACAGTAAAAGGGATGCCAAACATTACACTACCTGTGCCTAAGCATGTGTAGGGGGTGTACTATGTGCATCAGACATAGGCAGCCCTGCAGCACCACCCTCAAAACTGGGACACCCACAAGGTAAGTGACTCACACATGCCAGTCGGGGGGGGGGGGTCACATACCCAACAATCACAGCCAGCAGGACAGGTGTAGACAAACACAAACAAATGCCATACTATGGCCTCTGAATGAGGCCTATAGGTAACCTCCCCCAGGCCTACACAGACAGACTATAGCAGGCCAGGCAATGGGATGTCAGTTGTGAAGGCAAGGAAGTCAGAAACTAATATACAGGTAATTAAAAGCAAAGAACTGTAGTACACTGGTATGCCTCTAGCCAGCATAATAGGTAAGACTACAGACTGAAATGGAGTAACTGACATACCAGTACAGTCCTAGCAAATGTGTACAAGTGTCAGGTGTGCCCCCCAATCCTGTGTAGAAACAGTCAGGTGTGCCCCCCCATCCTACATAGAAATATAGTAACAGTCAGGTGTGCCCCCCCACCCCAAACCTGTGTAGAAATGTAGAAACAGTCAGGTGCCGCCCCCCCCGCTATGCAGAAATGTAGCAACAGTCAATGCCAAATAATCAATGGATACCCTGCAGACGCAGCATGCTACCTGTCGGTGTACAACACAAAGGTCAGCACAGCAGTACAAACTACCTGGACTTGATCCACACATGCAATACAGACAGCCATACTGAGCATGCTCACACACTTAGAGAAATGAAGGCAGTGTCACAACATACTGAAAGGTCATACTCGGCATGCTCACACACAAACACATGAAGGCCATGTCTGCAAACACCAGTGGACCAGACATATCTGGCAGTTGCAGTTGTTAGTGCAGACACTTGTTAGCATGCACCACTCATGCCTTGCACACACACTGGATAGGAATACAGACATATATGTAAGGACAGCACATTATAATAAGCCAAAGGTAGACGGACATAGATGTGTGGAAGAGGGTGACCAATATGTGGGTAGTACACTGCATATTGCCCACTGATAGTAACTATGGAGTGATAGCTGTGGGCTCCAGAGGGCATGTCACCCTGTCCATCTGTCCAATATGCACGTAGAGGCAGACAGTGCACCTCCCCCATATTCCCCAATGGATACCTGCACCACCTGTGGTGCCAACACATGTGACCCACAACTGACATACCATGCCTGACAACATGCCCTGTATGGACAGATGCCACTGACACCAGGGAATCCTGTTAACATGCTATCAATGTAGGTGCAGGGTAAACCTGCTGTCCATTACCAGTTCCCACCACAGGTGGGCAAGACTGGCACATCTGATGATAATCTGTGTTCACAACATGGGCCAGACACCCCAGATACAGTTCCACATGTCACTGTACATGCATGTGGGAGGTGTGCTCATCCCAGATACCATCCATGTCATGGATTAAGGAACACATACATGGCAAGGGAAGCACAGCACTGGTCGCACACAACAGTCACCCAGGTGACTGGATGGAGGATACAATAGCCACCTGTGTGGGCAAATGCAGAAACTACAGCCCTGAGCCACAATGCAGACCATTGTCATGTGGCCTGATGCCAAGGTATACCCATCGCCTAACCTTGTATAGCCTGCTGGTACAGTTGACCACCACACACCCGTGCAGACATGCACCCATGCATGTCAGTACTGGCACCCTGTGTGTTTCTGTGTGTGTTGTATGGTGCGCATATGTTCACAGCCACAATCACTACAACCCCCATGGGCATACTGAAGCATGCTGTCTGATGTCAAGACATCTCCCATACCCTTTGCCCATACAATCTCCGTATGACCTGTGTGGTGCATGTGATATCTGCGCAGTGATATGTTGTGGCAATCCCACTACTGATGAGTTGTACTACTGGCCCTGCCAAGTGTGTTGATGTGTGTGCATCCCTGTAAGAGTGTGGCTGTGATGATGCTGGCACCTGTTCATGCAGACAGACATGTGTACATCACCTACTGTATAGCTACCATATCCCTGTTGCAGATGTCACTCACCATCACGTATATGTCATAAGTGCTCCACAAAAGGTAACGCATGTGGCACATCCAATAACTGCATCGAACTGTGATAGCACTACATAGTTGTCAGGGTGTTGATACCCTGTGCTGGTAAGGTGTGTGACACAAACATGCTTCAATTTTACTCTCCCACCCCTCTCTGACAAGTCTTTGCCTCTGCCTGCCTCTCCCACTTCCTCTCTGGTGGATGTGGAGACCTACACCTGCTTTGCTTAGGCAGCAGCATGTGTATTTTAAGTGATGCTCATGATCAGCTGATGCCCTCTGCATGAATTGCAGCCCTTCCCTAGCTGATTGCATGTGGAACAGCTGTGGTAACATTCCCATAGCCAATTGCATGGAAACCCACTCCAATATCTAGGAACATCATGGTGGTGTTGGCCCTTTTCATTCACTGTGAGCAGGAACTAGATCTGTTGTTTGGCAAACAGCATCTCAGACAGATTGGGGATTTACCTCCAACAACATGCACTGTGGAAAGAGGGCAACAAACAGGAAGGGGATGTGCCTGACCTTATTACAGACTAAGTGCTGCTATACTTCATTTGGAGTAATGTTGGTTTAACAGTGTGTGTGTGGATATGGCTGTCGTACATGTCTCAATACCTGCCATGTTAGTTCCATGTTTATGAGGAATCGCCATCTGCAGACTGGGCAGTGTTGTGCCTTTGGTTTCATGTGTTACCTACGGAGCATCTGTCTGTGGACTGCAGAAGGTAGTGTGAGGATTGATGGTGAAAGTCGTGATAGTTACTGACTTCATATCCCTCATAGGACATATGTTGCAACAAACCCCATTACAACAGTAAATGTATGAGTTTATCACAGCAACATGTCAATATTGGCCCTGTGTATCTGCTTCCACCCACACCTCTGTCAACCTCTGTACATATGTCGTGCATGAAGTGGTGTACATGTGCTGTACACCATAATTAGTGAAATCATATCTAATAACAAGCCAGTAATATATCAGACTCCTACACATGTTATGTACAGTAGGGGTTATATTTCATGACATAACCTGGACATTCTGTGGATGTTTGTACAGTACTGAGGTCTGTGTACTTATGGTGAATGTCAACAGTGTGTGTATTGTTAATATTTACTTTAGCCTGTGCACAGACTGTGGCAGATGTCATTGTTCTAGTTCCCCTCCAATCCGATGTTACATGCTGCTCCTCTGTATGGTACTGTATTGGCGTACATGCTTGTAGGGCCATACACACATGTCCCAGACCACAGACAGGCATCAGACCAAACTGTGTAGCAGCCCAGTATATGTAGGGTCAGTCTGTGAGTGGCACATATGAGGATGGTGTAGAACAGATAGCCCATATACTGTAATAGTATGCTAGCTTACCATATGTGGCTGTGTTCACATTGGTTGTGGTTATGCACTTTCACACAGTTATATCTTACCCTGTGCTGTGACATGTCTGTTGAGCCTGCTATATATGCAGGTACATGTGCATTCCCCCATAGGAGATGTAGGCCAGTGTTGAGCCAGTCTGCCTGTAGCCTGCACAGTGCATTGTTACATGCCTAGCAGCTTAGTGCACTTACCCAGTGAGATGTCATGTGCAGATACTTGCCAGATGTACTGCTGCCAGGCCTCCCTTAACAGTCATGTATGTCAGACAGAGCAGTGGGATGCTGTACAGATGTATGTCAATATCTAGTGGGTAGCATGTGACCATGGCTCCCCTGTATCAATGGTCTTGACGTGTCAGGCCAGACAGGGGTGTGTGAATGCATAACCTATGGTGGCAAATGTATACCAGTCATTATGTGTTATACCCATCTACATGGCTGTCTACATCCATATTGTCAGGCATGGTACACATGTTTTGCACTAAGGGCTTATGTGTATACCTCTGGACTGTACAGTGTGTGTCAGAATTACCACATATATTGGCCAATATCTCTGCTGCAGTCCACAGGGGCATTACGTGCTAGCAGCAGCACTTTACAATGATGTCCTTAGGATGTCTGTCAGTAGCCAATGGCGCACGTTATAAACAGATGTAACCTCCCACACGCACCATGTCTGTGAAGACCATCCCAATGACAGTAGCAATAGTCTACTAATATATCTGCTATACATATACCTGACATCCCCTTGCACTATGACTTTGGGACTATAGGGGCTGGGGTAGGGCTACACTCCATGTCCAGGACATATGGTGGAAATATATGTACATATACTTATCCAGATAGCCA
The DNA here is from genome assembly GCF_019279795.1 of Protopterus annectens. Lineage (NCBI taxonomy): Eukaryota > Metazoa > Chordata > Ceratodontiformes > Protopteridae > Protopterus > Protopterus annectens. The sequence goes on from NC_056725.1 coordinate 692,543,469, forward strand.
TATATATATATATATATATATATATATATATATATATATATATATGTGATTACACGTGTGAAGTACTTCCAATTACCACTATCATGGCAACCACTCACTATAAATCCCCACATCGTGTGTGCGTGGTCCCTTTACATTTCCTGTGTGATGGACATCCTTCCTGTGTGTGGGCATCAGTGTTACAGACAGCAGGTAGCAATACCTCTTACAGGAGAACCGGCACACTCAGGGCAGCCACATATTTGTAGGAGGATCAGGAACTACAGACAGACTGAGTAGAGTTGTTTATGCTTTGTATTGTACTGGTGTTACAGGGTGTGTGTGTACATACTAGTTTACCTTGGAATGCAGTCTGTCTGCATAGCTCACAAATGTGGGCCTATCCTCTTGCTGGCCAGAGGTATGTCTATCATGTTTTGTCTGTCCACCACACAGGTCCTGGGTCAGATATTACACTGGCAGTGTGTATGTTGAGTGCTATCAGTACATGGCTACATGCATTTCTGTTTCTAACCTCAACTCCCTGACTAGGGGTATGTTGCAGACTATCCTGTAACACCAGCAAATTGCTTAGAGTATGGCAACAGTTGTCCACATATATGCCTGTGTTCCAGCCTCTGTCCTCCACCTACATACCAAGCTGTGCACATATGACATGCTGTTGACGGTTTTTCTGTAGTGGGCTGTGAGTATATCACACTGCCATTGCTGCCGTCAGTCCACTGCTGTTGTATCCCTCACACATACAGTGGGGCTGGGGCCATATATGTGTGGGCGTCACCTACACAATACGTGTGCCATTATACACTCCAGAGATCAATGTATGTAGTAGTGGTATATGGCCCTGTATTATTGAGTCGGGAGGGGGTACCATAAATGACCTAGGCTGTTACAAAATGTGGGGGTATTAGGGATGAGCTGCCTTAAGGTATCTGAATGTACAGTACCGTATACTTCACCCATATTTACATTACTTACATGAATGGGGTTAATGCAAGCCTACTGCCTCCTGCCATACAGACTGTTCTGTTTGTCGGTGTGCTCGTGATGGTGTCAGTTATGCCTTGTTATTTAACAGTTACAACCCATTTGGTCACCTACTGAATTTGCACAGAGTGTAGATAGAGGCTGCTGAACTATACACCTGCATTACATACTGTAGATTGTTTGGTATCCTGTGGCCCAGTCTGTCTTCACTATTGTACAATTTGAAGGGCTTGGCCTGGACAGCAACAGTTGTGAACCTTTCCAGACTACTGTATTAGTGTAACCGTTTCACAGTTGCATTACTCTGTTTATATGGTTGTCAGTGTCTAAACAGCTATATGACATGGATATAGAACTGTAATAGTACACTTAAAGGGTTTCCATTTCTGTAAACCTGTGTGTGGTGTTTTTCCTATGACCTCTCTGTGGGTATATGTTGCAGGCAACAATTGCCATTTGTATGGGTGGCCCATATAGTGTCCAGTTGTTCAGGTGTTAACTGTAGGCATAGTGGCTGTTCCATATTGTGTGCACCTTCTACATATGTATCTCACTGTACATATATCTGTGTGTATGTGTAGTCACATGTATATATATATATATATATATATATATATATATATATATATATGTATATCTGTATCTGCATATCTATCTCTGTGTATCTGTATCCTGGGGATGTTGATGGCTTCCACATATTACATTTCCTATGGGAGGCAGACTGTACTACATTATATGTTACCAATACCAGCCTGACATCATACAGATGGGATGTAATACTGATAACATCTTGTGCCCATGTCATGTCAGGTCAGGTCCTGGTTATGGGATCTGCAACACTTGGTAGTGTATTGCAGGGCAGACGTGTTTGGCTGTGGGGGGGGTGCCTATTCGTATAAGACATGTAGTGTGCGAGGCCTCTCAACCCCATTAACGATGTATGTGGACATGTGTGCGTTTGTTAATCTGCCATTGCTATCTACAGATGTATGGCCATATATACCTATACAGATAGATATATCTGCTAACATATATATAACTATGCCCGTATATACCTACATCGTTATATATCTGTGCACACATATGTAACTTGCTGTGTATATGTAGACATAAAGGTGAAGACACACGTGTCAGTGTAGGCTTTGCATGTATACATGTTCATATATATCTATATATATATATATATATATATATATATATATATATATAGTTTTAGAAATATATATATATATATATATATATATATATATATATATATATATGATATGTTGTATCTGTTTAGATATTAATATATTTATAAACACATACATCTAGATGTTGGTATACATTCTCTGTATTGTTGCATGACTGGACTGGATGATATGTTTCTGAAAACATTGGATTTATTTGTATCTGGGATGGCTTAGTGGTAAATCACTTTGTCTATGGTGTGCAGGGTCCTGGGATCGAGCCTTGCAGGAGCTGTTTATTTTGTTGCTGGGCAGAACATAGTCCATTGGATAGAGAGTGATTAAGGCACTTTTGTGCAGTTGTAAGCAGGTTTGCGCAGGGGTAAGCACTGCCTGCACAGGTTAAGCAAATACAGAAGTTAACTGAGTGTAAGACACTGTAACCGGAAATTAGCAGTGCTTAGCACCATGCAAACCCGCTTACAACTGCTTTAAAGTGCCTTAATCACTCTGTATTCAATGGCCGGTGTTCTGCCCAGCAACAAAATTACCCATGTTAGTTGTCTTCTCTTTCTTGCTGGATGGGTTCGAGCTGATCCTTTACCAGCTCAAGGCAACCCTATATCCCATGATGCAAGGCGGAACTACCTCAGATCTCGTTTGGTAGCTAACCTACCCTGATAAAGACTATCCTAACATAATTAGGAACACAAGTTCCTAATAGAAGTCCTCATATGAAGGCTCCGGGAGAAACAAATTAAATAGAACTCTTCAAGATCTGTCCAGGCAGGGGGGGAGGGAGGGGCGCAGAAGGCGTCCAGGCCAGGGGAAGGAGGGAGGGAGGAGAGAAAAGAGTAGAAGACAACTAACATGGAACGTTATGGTAGGTACATAACTTCTAAATGTTAAGTTGTCAATCTACTTTCATTCTTGCTGGATGGGACCAAGGCCCTAGCACCTGTATCCCCGGTGGCTCAATGGAACAGACTCTTGAGAACTGTGGAACCAAAACTGGCCCTATCTCTGAGGCCAAGTCCAACTTGTAATGAGAGACAAAGGTATGGGGCGAGCCCAAGTAGCTGCTGCACAAATGGTATCAATGGGTAGTCTATCCTGAAAAGCTGCAGAAGTGGATTTAGAAGATAGCTGTTTGCCTCTGAGAGAGTACACATAGGAAATAGTGGAAGTCAACCATCTGGATAAGGTCACTTTAGATACTGGAAGACCTATCCTGTTTTCTGCATAGGAGACAAATAATTGGTCCGATTTTCTGAATTGTTTAGTTCTATGCAAATAGTACCTGAGCTGACGATGGACATCCAAAAAATGCAGTTTCTGTTCAGCTCTGTCGGAATAAGACTGGTAGGTCTATAGATTGGTTAATGTTGGTTTGAGATACGACTTTGGGGAGAAAGGAAGGGTTAGTTCTTAATGATACCCTGTCCTTATGAAAAACCAAATAAGGGGAACGAATGCAGAGAGCTTGAATACCGTTGTTGCAGAAGTGACAGCCAGTAAAAATATAGTTTTCCAGGTCAATAACTTCAAAGAACATGAAGCAGACGGTTCGAAGGGAGGTAGTATCAAGGATGCCAACATTAAGTTTAGATCCCATTGCGGAGGAGGCTGCTTTATAGTTGGTTTTAGGAGGAAAACTCCTCTCAGAAAGGCCGTGCATAACCTATGAGACATAATGTTATTGTCATGCAGGCCAACATGATACTTAGAAATAGCAGCCAGTTGTACTTTGACTGTAGATGACGAGGATCCTGAATGAAAACTCTGCCAGGAAATCTAAAACCAATGTACAGGAGCAGTAAAGGGTCAATATTTCTGAATTCGCTAAAAATAGAAAAAAACACTTGCTAGCATAAACAGTCCTAGTGGACGACTTCAAGGAAGAGACTAAAATGTTCTGACTGAGTCCGAAATCATCGGTAGCCTGGCTAGGGTAGGAAGTGGAGCAACCAAGCAGTGAGGTTGAGAGAATGAATGGCGGTGCTGCTGACCCGATTGGTGGATCAAGAGATCCGGACTGGGTCCAGATGCCAGGGCTGCACCAGAAGGTGACGATGCAGAGAAACCAAATTAATATGGGGCAATGAGGATCAACTTGGCTCTCACGGTGGCTTTCTGAATGACTTGTGGAATCAAGGGAAAAGGAGGAAAAGCGCCAATCCTGGGTTAGAGAGTCTCTCAGAGGTTGGCCTGGAAGGGAAAGAGAGTGAAGAAATTGGGGCACTTGTTGTTTTGAGGAGTAGCAAAAGATCGCAACAAGGAGTGCCCACTTCAGAAAAAATCTGATCCACTACAGATTGATTGAGACACCACTGTGAGGCATCAGAATGGATCTGCTCAGCCTGTCCGCTAATAGGTTGGACCTGCCGGGATGTGCGTTATCATCAGAAACCGCTGAGAAGAGATCACCCATTGCCAAAGTCTGAGAGCTGACCTGGTCCCGCCCTGTTTGTTGATGTACCAGACTACGGACATGTCGTCCGTCTGTACTGCAATAGTCCCTGTGGGAAGAAAGTCGTTGAGGGCTTGCAACGCAGCACTGCTCTCAACTCCAGGACCTTTATGTGCAGATGGTATTCTATGGGTTGCCACGTCCGTGGACCATCCTGCCCTGATAATGCCCCCCACCCGATCAGAGAGGCATCCGTGACTGTGGCAACTGGAGGAGGGGGAAGGTCGGCCCTGATGAAGGGAAGGTATCCACCAGTTCAGATGGTTACCAAGACTGTGCCTCATCGGGAGACTGTGGCTGGTGAATAGCATCCACTGCAGAAGCGAGCCAGTGGTAGAAGAACAATGGCGCAGCCATAAGACCTAGAACCTTCAGTATAAATCTGGCTTTGATCTTGTTGCTTTGCAAAAGAAGCCGAACAAATTTTGGATGTCCAGAATTTTTGATCTGTTAGTCTGGCTAACATTTTGACGCGTTTAATTCTTGCCCTATAAAGGTGATAGATTGGCAAGGCAGCAGAGAAGATTTTCGAAATTTACTGAAATTCCCAAACTCCTGCAAAGCTGTAGAGTGTAGTCTCTGGACTGAAGAAGCTGACACTTGGTGGTGGCGGAGAGGAGCCAGTCGTCCAAATAGGGAAACACCTGGAATCCTTGACGTCTCAGATGAGCTGTGACCACTGCCATGCATTTGGTAAACACTCTGGGGCTGAAGTGAGTAGAGCACATCAGTTGTGGCAGAATGGACTGAAGCGTGACCATCTCCCGTCCTTTTTGGGACCAAAAAAAGAATCTAGATCACTGATCCTACCTGGTCTGCTGGCACAGTCTGACTGTACCCACAGATTGCCAGGCTACTGGGCACAGCGATTCCTTCCCCCCCTGCCTCCAAGGGTGGACAGTCGGCAACCTCAGGGATGCTGAAAGGGCTTCTCAGGAAGAGACAGGACCCCCTGCCTCTAGGGCCGGTGTCTGTGTGTTACCCCCTCTGCCTCTGGGGTAAACTGACCACGTGTGTCCGGTGTAGTGACCCTTGGGTTATGGTCTAGGGAGGTTTTACCGCCCTGCTAAGCCGGAACCATCAAAGGGGTAGTGAAGGAGGCTTCAAAGGGGTCCGCAAAATATGAGCCGCATGGAGGAGTTATAGATATGGAAGGATTGCAAGCGGCAATCTTTTCCTGAGCCCCAGCAGCAGAAGGATCCATACCTGTCCATGGTCCTAGAATCCTTGTTAGGAGGATGGACAGGTACTGAAAGGATCCCCAGTCTCCGAGGTGGAGGTCGGGATCCAAAAGCCCTCTGTTTGAGGAGCTCAAGGATGTCTGAAAAGGAGACATCCTCAGAGGGAGATCGTGGGAACCCTCCGACTCATCTAAGTCGGTATCAGATGTAGTAGACTCAGAGGAGTCTGTGTGTTTCCTCTTACGCCCTTCTTCCCCGGGTTCAGGATCAGGAGAAACCTCGAGGAGGAGGAAATTCCCCAATGAAACCTGGGGCGATGGATCCCTGGGCCTGAGAGCAAGAGGCTGGCAGGATGGAACGTTGACCAGGCTCAGAGGCCAGGACACTCCTCATCACCTCAGGCTCTCCCTCCCCGGAGGCGAATATCCCCGGAGGGAACAGGAATGCCCGGCCCCTCGGAGCCGACAAAAAACCCGGATCCCTCGGTCGGAGCCGGATGGCGCGGGCCGAAGGATGTCCGGCTCCACCACCAAAACGATCGCTTCTCAGCTCTCTCCCTCCGAACGCGTGAGTTCTTCCGGGCCGGAGCCATCGGGAGCGGTCCCCCCTGAATCCCAGGGCGAAGGAGGCCCGGCTCGGGATGTTGGATAAAGTGTACGGCTCCGGGGCCGACAAGGAGGCTATAAGGTAGATATCGAGGTTTGCACCAAAAACACCAACCACGAGGGGGATACAGATACGGTGGTAGCGGGGTCGAGATCGATCGCTCAGCCGCCGAGCCCACGGAGGCTTAGATACTGAAGCCTGAGCCGGGCTTAGGACCCTGCCTTGAGGGAGAACCTTCTGGCTGGCCACGGAGGATAAGTTTGTTCCTCCTTCCTGCAGAGTCCTGCAGGTGCAAAGGCCCCCAGGCATTAACCAAAGTGTGACCGTCTGTTTTCTGACAGCACGAAGTCACACTGAAGCCTGAAACACTGGGGTTTAAGGCCTACTAAAACTAAATAGCCTCTGCAAGGCTCGAGCCCAGGACCCTGCAAACCACAGACAAAGTGAATTAATACTAAGCTATGACAGATATACATAAATCTGATTGTTTCAGAAACATATCATCCAGCACAATCATTCAACAGTACAGAAAATGTACTTTAACATCTAGATGTGTGTGTGTGTGTATATGTATATATATATAACTAAATAGATATTTATACCTCTCGCTCTCTCTCCATGCATACATCTATAGTTATATATCTGTATAAACATATCTATGTGTGTGTGTGTGTATGAATGTATGTATATATATATATATATATATATATATATATATATATATATATATATATATATATATATATATATATATATATATATATATATATATATATACATACACACACACACATACAGCAATATATACATTTGTGTGTGTGTGTGCATATATATATATATATATATATATATATATATATATATATATATATATAGAGATGTTTATACAGATGTATAATTATAGATATAATAGAGAACATAAAGACATATATGAACACAGGCACCGTTAATGGAGGTGAGGGGGCTCAATCAACATATGTCTTAGATGTATTGATACCCTCCCCACAATACAATACCAGCTGTTGCAAATGCCATAACCAGGACCTGACAATACATGGCCACAAGATGTTAACAGTAAGCCATCCCACCTAGGTATTGATAACATGTCATGCATTACAGTCTGGCTACCATAGTGAATGTACAATGTGTAAGCAATAAACAGTCCTGTGATACATATACACAGACATGTATGCAGATACTCATATATATATATATATATATATATATATATATATATATATATATATATATAACTACACACACACACACACACACACACACACACACACACACACACACACAGTGGTATGTCTAGGAAGATAGATAATCAGAGGGTGCACACTATACTGAACAGCCAGCATCCCTACAGTTGCAACCTCATCCGATGGACAGTGTACGAGTCACCCATACCACAACAGTTGTTGCCTGACACATATACCCACAGAGAAGTCAAAGGATGTACCACAACACACAGGTTTGTATACATAGGAAAGGTTCAGTTATGTATTATTACAGTTGTATATGCCATGTCATATAGCTGATTATGCTTTGACATACATACAAACAGAGTAATACAACACTCAAACAGATAATTTATTACAGTAATCCGAAAACATCACATCTGCTGGTGTCCATGCCAAAGCCTTCAAGTAGTAGAACAGGAAAGACGGACTTGGCCACAGCATAACAAACAATCCACACTATGTAATGCAGATGTATAGTCCAGCGGCCTCTAAATACACTCTGCATGCAATCGGAAAAAGACCTGGGTTGACACTACGGGTGGTATCCGTCACATAACAATACATAACTGAAATTATCACAATCACACTGATGGCAGTAAGCAGTAGGCCAGCAATGTTTACAAGGTGAAATGTATGGTAATGTACATCCGCATACCTTAAGGCAGCTTACTACTGGTAGTCCTCACATGTTGTAACACCCTGGGATACATATGGTGCATACCCCCATACACTGCCTTACAAGGGCATAGCACACTGTTACATACACTGATGTCTAGACTGCAGAGGTGCACACATGCCCACATATATATATATATATATATATATATGTATATATGGTGCATATGGTCTGTACACTATTATTTATTGACATTGAGCCTGATAACACACCAGTCAGATAACAGACTGCCAGACATGTTGTGTGTAGTAGGGGCCGTTTCTGAGGACATTACTTGGACATTCTGTGTTTGTGTGTACAGTACTGTGGTCTGCGTACATAGGGCAGGGGTCTGCAGCCTTCACTATCCAAACAGCCATTCCTGACCCCTCACCCACCAAACTAAACTCATCGGGAGGCACAACAGCTATCTAACTCCTACAGTGAAGTTAGCAGAGCATATACGGTTTCATATATAGTTATACTAAATATAATATAAATAAGTGTATAAGAACAATACCTAACATATGTCCATAATTGTGTTCCTGTGTTGGGATTGCTTGGTGTGTGTGTGTGTGTGTGTGTGTGTGTGTGTGTGTGTGTGTGTGTGTGTGTGTGTGTGTGTGTGTTGTGCGGTAGAGTGTCCATTAATCCTTAAACGTACAAGGAGCCACTACAGCAGGGTTGGAGAGACACATGCGACTCCAGAGCCACAGGTTGCAGACCCCTGAGTTAGGCTGATTGACGACTTTATGTGTATTTTGCTTACGAACCATGGGCTCTGTACAGACTGTAGTAGACACAATTGTTCTCTGTCCTGATATATCTGATGTTACATGCTGCTCCAGTGTTAAGCTTGTGTATCATATGTGGCTGTGGCTCCACTGACACTGGATGTGGGTATGCATTCTCACAGGTGTCTGCTATGATGTGCTGTGTCCTGAGTGTTGTGCCCGCCATAATTGCAGGTACATGTATATTCCCCCATACAATATGTATTCCAGTGTCGTGGCAGTCTGCCTGTAGTTTGCCCAGTGCTTTGTGACATGCCTAGCAGCCTACTGTACATACCTAGTGTGCTGTTATGTCCAGTTATTTGGCAAGACATACTGCAGCCAGGCCAACATAACTGTTGTGTATTTCTGACAAAGCAGAGGTATGCTGTACAGATATGTCATTATCTACTGGGTAGTATGTGGCCATGTGAACTCAGCACCACCAGGTATTGTGTGTCTGGACAGACTGCTGTGTGTGCGTGCATACACTGTGTGGACATATGTACCCCAGTATTGTCGTGATATACCCATGTACATGGCTAGTAACATCCACATTGGGAGGCGTGGTCCATATGTCTCGCATGAAGGGGACATGTGTACACTTCTGCACTGATGACAGAGTGCCAGACTGTCCAGATGTAGTGGTCATATCCCTGCTGTAGTCCACATGATCATTACTGTGCTAGCAGTGGGGCTGTACTATGCTGCCCCTAGGATGTCATTCCATAGGCAATGGTGCACATGTCTACAGCAGATGTGACCTCCCACACCCAACATGGTGGGTGTTAAGACACTCCTATGAGACTAGCAACAGTTCACATATATACACAATACATCCAAGACATCCCCATGCACTACAGGGTTGAGACTACTGGTACTGAGGTACGACTTTACTCCATGTTCTGGACATATGGTAAACATATATGTGTACATATATCCACATATCTATGTAGATATATATACACATATACATATCCACATACATATATGGACATATATATATGTACATATATATACATATAAACATTCACACATATACATATACACAGCAATGACTTCAACAAGTGGCTAAGCATCTGATGTCATTCAAAGGGGATCCAATATCTGTCTGCCTGGGACAACATGATGTACAAAACCACGATGCTCTACCAGAGATGGTCTGCACGTGTTTGCCCCTGGAATTCAGGTTATTGGCTACAGCTCTTGGCACCCCCATAGTGCCTTATCTAGGCAAGGTTCAAAGGACAAAACCACCACTGTAACTGATACAAGCATGCAAAACTAACGGTAATGCAACTCTAAACCTAAAACGGCACTCTCTTGAGGCACACCTACAAATGGGGAACATTGATATCGGTGCAGTAAATGGGACCTGGTTCAACGCTCCAGACAGCACACCTGTAATACCTGCCTACATCCCTTATCACACATGTTGGGCAACAAACCAAGACCACAACACTACAGGTGGAGGGGTGTCCATATTCACCAAGGGCATTCACACCTCCAGCCTAGTTTCCAACACAATGCATCTGAGAATCTCCAGATGCAACTAACACTAGGTAAGACTGCAATCCAAACCGTTTATACCCGAGACAGATTTTGAATTATTATTTATAGCTTACTGATCTTGAGGTACACAGACTTGGGGTATTATTGTGGGGTTAAACACTTGGTGAACCTGTGATTGTGAAACTTATTGTCATGGATCTGGACTCAATCCTACATGGCTTTTGTGCCAATAAGAATGATATTGGGGTATTTGGGTCATCTGGTCAGGATGAAAATAATTTGGATACTGAAAACAGGGATCCAGTTGATGGCTGCAATCAATTGTTTCAGAATTAGGGAAAGGTATGAAAAAGTACAGTTTTGTACCTACCATAAATGTAGATGTTCGAGGATCCACATTGCTGCAGTCATAACCTGTGGGTAGTCTGCTGTCCTCGGTCGGCCCGAATACCAGTGTGTTAGGCTGGCGTCGGTCATGGTCGCTCAGAGCTGACGTCAGTACGCAGTAGTACTTAAGCGCATGACCGACGCCATATCCTCAGTCTTTCTTGCCCCAGATGTCAGAAGGCCTAAAAAGGAAAGGCCATAGCCAAAATAGAAAATACCCAACAACCAACATAGAGAAAATAACAATTATCCCAAAAGAAATACAGCAACCCCAAACTATAGAGGGGAAGGAGGGAGGGAAAATTGGACTGCAGCAATGTGGATCCTCGAACATCTACATTTATGGTAGGTACAAAACTGTACTATGTTCTTCGTCTCACATTGCTGCAGTCATAACCTGTGGGTAGAATCCCAAAGCAAAGGTAAAGGGAGGCTGGCAAACTAAAAAGCATTAGCTGCTAACATGCCCTGTAAAACTGCAGTGGCAAACCCAGCCCTAGACTTGGAATAAAGAGGGAGATGGTAATGTTTAGTAAAAGTGTGTACTGAACTCCAAGTAGCTGCCTCCAAAATATCCTTAGTAGCTACCCCCCTTAAAAAGGCAGTAGATGTGGCAGTAGCCCTAGTGGAATGAGGTCTGATCCCAGCAGGAACATCCTTTCCATGATGAGAACAAAAAGCAATACAATGGCCAATCCACTTAGAAATAGTTTGCTTAGAAACAGCTTTCCCTTGTGAACCCAAAGCAAAAGAAATAAATAACTGTTGTGTTCGCCTGAACTCTTTAGTTCTGCTCAAATAATAGCGTAACTGCCTGTGAATATCCAAAGAATGCAAGACTTTTTCTCCTTTATTTTGGGGATCAGCATAAAAAGTAGGCAAATGAATCGACTTGTTTAAAGCCACATTAGAAATAACTTTAGGCATAAAAGAAGGGTTAGTACGCAAGGACACCCTATCCTTATGGAATATCAGGAAGGGTTCAACTGCCATGAGAGCCTGTAATTCAGATACCCTCCTAGCAGATGTAATGGCCAACAAAAAAGCAGTCTTCCAAGACAAAAACTTCAACTCAGACGTAGCTGCAGGTTCAAAAGGAGGTAAAGTAAGCTTTTCCAGCACAAAATTGAGATCCCAGGAAGGAGTAGGAGCTCTACGTGGGGGTCTTATGTTTTTTGCCCCTCTAAGAAATTGTTTAAACAAAGGGTGAGAAAATAAAGGAGGGTCACAATCATAGTGAACAGAAATGACTGCAGCATGAACTTTCACGGAGGAAAAAGACAAACCCTTGTCTAGTAATTCAGTAAGGTACTGTAGTGTAAAACTCAAATTAGGCACTGAGACATCAAAGCTCTTTGCTGTGCTCCAAAGAAAAAATCTCCTCCATTTATCAGCATAAACTTTTCTAGTACTAGGCCGTCTGGCTTCCAAAATGACATTCAAAACCTGTTGAGGAAGCTGAGACCCCCCAGGGTCTAAAACAGAATACGCCAGGCTGTTAGATGCAGGGACTGTACCCTGACATTGAGAAAATGATTGCTTGACTGGGACAAGTGAGGAATCGGTGGCAAAGGCCAAGGAGGCTCCTGAACTAAACTCCTCAGCAGAGGATACCAGTGCTGACGTGGCCAATCTGGTGCTATTAGAATCATGCAAGGCTTGTCCCGCCTGACTTTCAAGAGTACCTTGGGAAGGAGAGGCAGAGGAGGGAAAGCAAAGACGTGAAGGTTGTTCCAACTGAAAGATAGAGCATCCACTTTCCAAGCTTTTGGGTGAAACATCTTTGTGCAAAATTTTGGCAGTTGGAAATTTAGTGGAGAAGTGAACAGATCTATGTCTGGAGTTCCCCAAGCCACTGTCAACTGTTGGAATACGTGAGGATCCAATTTCCACTCGTGGGGATCCACAATTTGTCTGCTCAATACATCTGCTAAGGAGTTCTGTGCTCCTGGCAGAAACCGTGCTTGAAGAGTGATGTGCAAACTCAGAGCAGTCTCCCACAATATCATAGCTTGTCTGCAAAGAGGGTAAGAATGGGTTCCCCCCTGTTTGTTGATGTACCACATGACTGTTGTGTTGTCTGTTTGAATCAACACCTGTCCTGGTTGAAGTAGATCCTTGAAGGCCATCAGGGCAAATTGGACTGCTAACATCTCCTTCATGTTGATATGCAAATGCTGTAGTCTGGGAGGCCACGTGTCTTGAATCCATTTCCCATTGAAGTGTGCTCCCCAAGCCAGGTCTGAGGCATCCGTCGTTAAGATCTGACTCCTCTGGTCGGGTCACAGAGAGTCCCTTGTTTAGGTGACATTCCTGAGCCCACCACAAGAATTCCTTCTGGATGCAAGGTATTATCGGAATGACAGTGTCCAAATTGTGGCAGTGTTGAGTCCATACACTTTTGAGATACCATTGTAGCTTCCTCATATGCAGTTTGGCATTGGGAAGTACCAGAATGCAAGATGCCATGAACCCCAAGGCTTGAAGGACTGTCCTTGCAGTCAGCCTGGACAGTACTGATAATTGCTGGAAGAATAGGTGAAGATTTCTTTGTTTGTCCGGGGTCAAAAAAGCCATCTGAGAGGCTGTATTCAGTCTCACACCCAGAAAGCACATGTCCTGAGAGGGTACTAGACTGGACTTTGTTTCGTTCACAGAATACCCTAGGCACCTTAAAACTGTCATTACATACTGTAGATGTTGAAGTAACTTGTCTTTGTCTTGAGCAAGAAACAGGCAATCGTCCAGATAAGGATAAATTTGTATTCCCCTCAGTCTTAAGAAAGCTATTACAGGAGCCAGAACCTTTGTGAACACCCTGGGCGCAGTAGATAAGCCAAAGGGCAATGCAGAGAACCGATAATGAGAAGTACCAGCCAGCAGGAATCTCCTGCAGCTGGGCCTGATAGGAATGTGAAGATAAGCCTCTTTGAGATCCAGAGTTACCATCCAGTGATCTTTGCCTAGCAGAGGCAGAAGTTGCTGTAATGTTAACATCTTGAACTTTGGAATGTCTAGGTATGTATTGAGAATGGACAAATCCAGAATTGGCCTCCAAGTGTTTCCTTTCTTTGGCACAAGGAATAGGCGAGAATAAAACCCTAGGCCTTCTTCTGACGGAGGTACCACCTGGATTGCCCCCATCTGCAAAAGCAAAGAAATGTGTTCGTGAGCCTCCAGCCTTTGCTGAGGAGGTACATCTGGCATGCCTTTGAAAGGAGGAAAGGTGTGAAAATAAAACTTGTAGCCTTGATTTATTATGTCCAACACCCATTTGTCCTGAGTGACCAAATGCCAATTTTGTTTGAAAAGTGCCAACTTTCCTCCTAGAGGAGCTGCCAGACAGGAAGAATCTGGCAGCTGGAGATACAGGTCATTGTGTCTGTTTATGAAAAGGCTGACCCCTGCCCCCACCAGAAGATTGTGCAGGAGAACTCCAAGTCCTAGGTCTGAAAGAACCCTGAGCGTGAGCCCTGCCCCTACCACGTCTAGACCTGCCCTTAGACTGAAAATCCGAAGAAGGGTAAGACCATCCTCTTGCAGGCCAATTCCTGCTAAACTTAGGGGGCTGCACTTGCAAAAATTCCTTAACCGTCTGCATAGACTTCGCTTTGTCTTACATCTTTTTCAAAACTGACTCCACAGGAGAACCAAAAAGAACTTCAGATTGAAGAGGAGCATCCAAAATTCGAGCTTTAACATGCTCTGACAAATTTTGATCCTTAAGCCAGGCATGTCTACGAATAACTGAACCAGTAGCAGCCACCCTGGAAGAAGCCTGAAGAGCATTGAAGTCACACTGCAAGGAATGTTTACCAACTTGATCTGAAGCATGAACTAAGTCCTGCAATTCCTTACACTCTATACCCTCAGATAAAGCATCTACCTTAGATTTCAACTGACCTAACAGAAAGTTCTGATACTTCAGCATATGAAACTGGCAATTTAAAGCCCTCATAGCCAACGTGGAGGAGGTATACACTTTTTTACCCCACCTATCCAAAGCTCTAGAATCTTTATCCAGAGGAACTGGATTCTTAACTACAGAAGCCCTGACACCCTTAGGCCCTTGAATAATAGTTTCGGGTCAGCTCTAGGACTCTTATACAAATATTTATGTGCCTCTGGAACTCTGTAATACCTGTCTGGCTTGACAGGGGCAGGGGGTAAAGAATCAGGATTAAGGGAAGCTTCAGAAAAAACATCCTGGACAACCTCTAAAACAGGGGGAATAGCCAAAGGTCTATGTTGTGGCAAAAACAAAAATTCCCTAAGCCTCTTACGAGAATCTGAAAAATCCTGACCTTCCCACTTGAAATGCTCCCTCATGGAGTGCAAGGTTTCAGAAAAGGAAAAATCCTCTGGAGGAGAAGCAGAAGGACAGGAATCCTCTGCATCCGAATCAGAATAGGGAGGAAAATCCTGGATATCCTCAGCTGAGGACTCAGAGTAATCTGAGGAATGCTCCAATCCCTCTAAATCTGTCTCCACCCTAGGCCTCTTCTCTGGAGGGGGCATAGAACCCCTAATCAAAGTAATCAAATCCTCTGCCATTTTCAACATATGTTTTTTAGGAACAGAGCCCGAAGAACTAGGGCTGTGGCCTGTACCAGAAAGACCAGGTCTAGCCTTAGCAGGGCCTTTAGTGACAGAAGTAGAAGGCCTAATAACCTTTTGTAAGGATGGAACCACAGAAACTTGAGAAGCCCCCTCGGCCTGACCTAACTCCTGAGAGGCCAACTCCTGTAATAGTAAAGGTTCCCCCTGGGATTCAGCCGAGACCTCGGCTGGATCCACAGATTCAACCGTAGATTCCATAGAACCGGCATCCGCAGACGACTCATCCAGTTTAGACTTTAAAGATTTATCTTTTCGCTTTTTATTAGCGGGCGTCGGAGGATCCGGCGGCATGTTGTAGTTACACCGCTTACGAAAACAAGCCTAGCACAGTCTAATCTGCGTTTTATGGTGCGCTTATTAAATCTAGCGCCAGCGACACCCGACTATGTGCTCAGGCCCCAAGCAAGGAATACAGAGAGTGATAGTCCCTATGAGGTATCTGTTTCCCACAAGAAATACAATTATTAACTTTTTCTGACATCCGGATTAACTGAGGCAAGAAAAGACAAAAATATTCCCCAGCAGTACTTAGCCAACTTGGTCTTGGTCTGAAACTCGATAAATGAAAATTTCAGAGCGACGGCACTTGCAAATGCTGCTTCTGCTTTGGACCACGCGGCAAGAAAGACTGAGGATATGGCGTCGGTCATGCGCTTAAGTACTATTGCGTACTGACGTCAGCTCTGAGCGACCATGACCGACGCCAGCCTAACACTTTGGTATTCGAGCCGACCGAGGACAGCGGACTACCCACAGGTTATGACTGCAGCAATGTGAGACGAAGAACATCCCTACGTATCAATTTCTGGCACCTCAAGCTATTTAAAGCTTATCTTAATAAAAATGTCATCCCTACGGGGTTAAGGGTGAAAATACAGGTTGGCAGGATAGATGATGCACTGACAAGGGATTGGCGTGAAGCACAACAGAAAGCTTCTTTATCTTTTGTTGAAATTTTAGAAAATTATTATGAACATATGCTCGATGAAAATGTTGGTGAAGCCAGACTACTTTGTGATAACTTGAAAAAATACGAGGGGCTACCTACCTATACTGCCTGCCTCAATACATTGACCAAGGACCTATTGGCTTTTGAAAAACAGATCAAAGATAAGAAAATACACAAATTTAATAGGGACATCTCTGATTGTCAAAGGGGTAAGTCTTTTGAGCACTAAAGGAATGCTAAATTTTCTGATGGGGTGGATCTCACTACCACCTATTCCAGGAGAAAAAAGACCTAGATCCATTCTTAAGAAGATGACCACCCAGCCAAGCTGCACCTCTGGGGATGAGTCATCAGCCACTAACACAGATAATCTCAACACACAGGCCTCACCAACACCTAAGAAACCACAGAATACTGACCAGCCTTTAGAGTTAGCAGGCATAGGAGTGGGAGGAAACACAAACGCAAGTACAATAGAGGGACTTCAACAAACATTGCTGACACAGTAGAATATGATTATAACATTCACAATATTTCTTCTGTTGAGTTAACAGATGAACAAAAGAAACTGCTCACTAAAAGTCTAAATTATGTCCGTGTTTTTTTCATTGATGGTGAATGTTTTTGATTTTTGTTGTAGATTAAACCTTAAAATATTTTTTGGTTCCAGGGAATACTCTCAAAGATCCACAGAAATTATCAGGATTTGTGCCTCCCAAGAATACATTTGTTGGTGTTTTTCAGCAGGCAGTTCTCAAAGATCTTCATTTTAGGTTGGGTGATTCCACTATGTTGCATCATAATCTTACAGTTGGGGAACAAGCAGCTCTTACTGAACTCAAAAATAATGCTAATATTGTAATCATTCCTGCAGATAAGGGTGGGGCTGTTATTATGAATACAGATTACTATCTGGCGGAGAGAAATGGCCAATTGTCCATCCCTCAGCACTATATGCACATGCCCATTGACCCTACATGGAACTTTAAAAAGAGATAGATTCATTCTTGAAATTAGCAGTTGAGGAAGGTATTATTCAGGAGTCTTTGTTGCACCAACTCATGGTGAACGATCCACGAAAACAAATTCTATATCTTTTGCCAAAAATACATAAAAATCTGGATAAACCTCTGGGAAGACCTATTGTATCTGGTATAGGATCTTTGACAGAACCACTCTCTGACTTCTTGACACACTATCTTAAACCTTTACTAAAGCATGTGAGAGCATGCATCCAGGACACCACTGAATTCCTCAGGATCATATCAGAAACTCAATTAGAACCAGCATGGTTACTGTGCACACTGAATGTCAAGACACACTATACAAACATTCCACATTGGGCAGGGTTATCGGCGCTCCAATATTGGTTGGAGAAGGCCAATCTTTATTTGGCTGGTTTTAATACCTTATTACTTTGTTTAGCCGAACATGTACTATCTAAGAATGTCTTTTATTTCAATGGGGAATGCTATTGCAAACCAAAGGCACAGCAATGGGAGCTTCTTTTGCCCCAATTTATGCTATGTTTATGGGGTACCTTGAGGAACATCTGATATATGACATCACACATAATGTATACATCAATGAGATGGACATCTGGAGGAGGTACCTTGATGACTGTTGGTTGGTGTGGTGTGCGGACCAACAATATCTGGCGGGATTTGTTCAGTACTTAAACGGAAATTAATGGGTATTGAATTTACACTGAATTGTGACATGCATTGTATCAACTTTTTGGATGTCACAGTTACTAAACAACAGGATGGTTCCCTGGCCACTAAGGTTTACAGGAAATATCCCCAATACAACAATTTGTTACATGCCACTAGTCTGCATCCACACCATACGCGATATACCAAAGTCTCAGTTCCTGTGTATTAAGAGAATATGCTCCGATTAGGAAGAATTTGCAGTTTTTCAGCAAGACATGATACATAAGGTCTCAGGTGAGGGGCTATCAACAATAGGACATACATATAAAGACAGAACTCATGGGGGAATCGGAACCAATTAGATTTATAATGATTTATAGTCGTAATATTAATCTTATTAGGGAAGTTGTGCCCATGCACTGGAATATTCTAATGGCTAATGAAGAGCTGAACTAGGCATTGGGGAATCAGTGTCAAGTCTCGTATCATACAGGCAAAACATTGGGATCACATTTTGCACATTACAAAAAGCATGGTAGTGGACAGCTAATGCACCATCAACTCACTATCACAGGGGATAAACTTTTGGGCTCATTTCCTTGTGGCCACTGCACCTTTTGCAAATATATACAAATCTAAACAATTTACAAGCAAAAATTCGGGACGAGTTTATGACATACAATGTTTTGGGAATTGTGGATCTGATTGGGTGGTATATTTAGCTATCTGCACCTGCTCAGCATTCTAAGTTGTACAAACATCCCGACCTCTACGTATTCATATGTCTGAACATTATAGCGACATCCATAACAAACAGTTAACTAATGCCTTATACAGACACAATACTATACACACCACTGCCCAATTTCACTTCACTGTGATAGATAAGATCCAAGGTGACAGATCTAATAAATTAGGCTGGCATTCTATTCTTAATACTAAAGAAAAATATTGGATTGTTAAATTAGGAGGCCTTTTTTCACCGGGGTTAAATGATCACCTATAAACATATTTTATTTTTTATTTATGTTAATTAATGATACTGGAGAAAATGACTCAATAGGAAGTGATGTTCTAACTACTATATATGTACTTTGGTGTCATAGCAGGTTTATTCACTGAGGAAGGCAAAAGTGCCGAAACTGGTATGATGCTATGTAACTATTAAACTATTTATGCTACAACACTTTGGTGCTGGCTTTTTTGTTTGCATATTCCTGTGGTACCACTGTTGTGATATACAATGGGTTGTATTGCCGTCTTGGGCAATGTGTGATAGTGGGTATGTCAGAGTATCATGATGGGTTCCAGTGTGCAAAATATCCATTGGGGGATGTGGGTGCTGTGTACACTGTCATTACACCATAGTACACCCGGTATATGTCTCATGTACCACTTTCTGGTGACCACTGTCACCATCCACCATACTGGTAACTGATAACAGGATACAGCCCAGTTACACATGTGCTGTGTGCAGCCTACCTGTAACACACTGGACACATGGACTAGTTAGTTAGCAACAATAAGCCCAGGTCTCCAAGATGTGTGTCTGCCTGTTATGTGTCTATCAATGTGTATATGATGGTATGACACACTATGTATTCTCCATATACAAACATTACCATATTGTACATGTCTGTGGATGTTCTGCATGTAACCTGGTAACACACCTCATCCTAAATGAGGTGTGGTGTGTGAAATGAAAGCCACACAGCTCAGTAGCACTACATACCTAGGTAGGGGTCTAGTCACAGTGTTGCCAAGCAAGGATGTGTGTGTATGTGGATGGGTTAACATAAGGGTGCAGATTATACATGTACCAGCAGGTCACCTGTCAATGTGACACAGGCAATAGCTGTTATACAAACCTGTGACATTTGTGCAACTGTACATCAGATATGTCACGGCCATGGTGTTACCACAGTGCCATAACCCTTGTGGAATATGACTGCAGACCATCCTCCTGCTGACACATGTACACCTACAACATAGAGATAACAATCAATCAGTGTTACTAACAGCTGAAATGCATCATAGCTGCATGGCTACACTACCAGACAAGTATGCGTTATACATTATCCCTGACAACATCTTACACTGCAGTACATTGCAGCACTCTTACAGTCACCGTGTGCATCAGGACCATATTAGCCTGTCCCTGCATCGATGTTATGGATGACAGGGATGTGGCACAGGTATCATCATATGCACAGGGTGTGTTGCTGGTTTGCCAGAGGCCAAGGGTGGTCCATACATTTGTCACCATGTGTATGGATGAGGGGTTTAGTTCTTTGACTGGGGCATGGTGATGTGGTGTGTGCTGGTATGGGGTTGCCCTCGGTGTGGTTGCATAGTGTGTGGATATACATGCACACAGTTCTGCCATGTGACTGCCCTATACAGGTGTTGTTGGACAGCTGCAGACCATACCTGGCAGGGTGTGCAGTTCACCGCCTCTGGCCATGGACACGCTGACTGTGCCTGCCAGGGGTTCCATGGGCACATGCAGGTACAGACCTTGAGGTGCTACTCTCCCCTGATGATGACAGATGCCCGCTGGAACCATGTCATGGTTGGGAGTGGACAGGGCCATGTGCACGAGGCCTGCTGTGCAGTGGTGTTGACAGCACCCCCAGTGGTGTGCTGGAGCTAGTACTGCCACTACAGGAGCAGCTTGGCATCCTAGCATGTCCACATTGACCGCAAGCTGCTGGTGTTTCTGGCCTATGTCCACGTGACCATAGCACCACTCCCACCACGTGTTCAAGCACAGACATACCACAGTCGAGGAGGCCCATCATCTCACCCCAACGTCTATCCATGACCTCGTTGTGTTCACGGAGGACAGCAGCAAGTTCACAGATGTTGCCATTTACAGATAAAGCAGCCCTCTGCAGCCTCAGGCTCTGTCTGGTGCACATTTCCATATGTGCCTGTTCCTCCATTTTGGCCTGAAACATGCTCCTGGTGGTACCAGTTGTGGTGCCTCTGCCAGGGGCATGACCACCAGCGGCACTCCCATGAGCACCACAGTACATCTGCTGATGTGGTGCCCTGCCGGACATCTGGCTATGCTGACTGTGACCAGACACAGTTGGCATGGACACCACATTCCTGGTAACCGGCACCAACTGCCAACTGTCCCTCTGCTATGGCCACTTGTGATGGGGTTTGTAGGGTCACTGCAACTGTATGTGGGCTTGGGGTGGTTAGGAGGGTGATGACAAATGATGGCGCAGTGTCGGCCTCTGATAACCCTACCTGTGCCTCAACAGTACCATTATCATCATCATCATCGGTGCCTGTACAGACACCTACCTCAGAGTGCATGCAGGAGGGACCCTGACCCACCTCGCCACCTGTGGGGGAACCAAACACACACTTTAAGACCTGTACAGCATTGCATAGCAGTACACATATTTACACACAGACACACACACACCCACACACTGACAGTCTACCTTACTGCCTTCCCTGTCCCTGGGTTTACAGACAGTCCCACATTCAGTTAAATATGTCCCCATCCTGCATGGCACTTGCTAACATACACTCATTAATACTACCCATTAACATCATTCCTCTCCATGCCTACACGTGTGATCACAACACATGATCTGTTAACTCCATCACCTCCCTGACTTGAGTGCAGTAGGTTGTACATGGCCTAACTGCTGTCATCCAGTATTACCCTGTGTATGTCCAGTCATGGTGTACATGGCCCCTTTATGGTTGGGGCTGCTACATGCACTACATATGTCACACACCGGAGTCTCATACTACAGTCTTGCTCAGTCCATGCCACATCTGCTGCATAATCAACCCATCATGTGGACAACAGTAATATCTGGATACATTCACTGGTGTGCTCTGGTAATTCCCCATTGCATTAGTAGTGCTGCATACCTGGGTAGCCGGTTATCTATCTGCCGCTGGCAATATGATTTGTATACCTGGTGTGTACTTTCTGTCACAATGCATGTTCCATGCTAAAGACCTTGTTATGCTATCAGCTGTCCTGTGTTCACATATCAGACAGGTTGTCCTGGTGTCTCATGTGTCCCTCTGTGTACATGTACAGCACAATCCCAAGGAGAAGTACTGCCATGTGATCAATCCCACTACCACCTGTGCATACATGGACACCCACACAGACACACATGTACACACACATCTGACATGCATCGACCACACTCCACTCCACCAGATTGCACTTACAGACACAATCAACACACACTCAACCCCCACACACACACACACACACACACACACACACACCTACGTGTGAGGTTTCACTACTTTTGTACACACAGTCCTCCCATTATTCTTCTGTCAGCATGCATTACATATGGTGTTCAACAGCATGCAGTGCAACTATAGTGACTTCAGGCTAGTGCCAGTATACACGTGTGTGATGCATGGGCTGTGCTGGGTAGGTGATAGCCCTTCCCCTTGATAACACTGCATCCATGTACAAAGTGTTACTGTGGACCTGTTCTGCACCCTGCCTTGTGCTGTGCACCATACCCGACAGGTGTACAGACCATTGCTGCATATGTAGTACTGTGTCAGTTATGTCAGCTCCAATGCTCACAGTCCCTATGTGTTAGAGCAACTCATACCTGGGATGATATGTGAACAGATGTAATTTGTGAATGCCTGATGTCTGCTTTACAGATCACAACATCAGCGGTGCATGTATGACCAATACAAGACTATTACAATGACAACCACCAGACCTTACCATGGCTATGGGGGTGCCCTACACATGTCCCACAACTCTGCATGGTTGCAAGGTCTACTCATGTGCACATCCCTTGGAGTGCACACACTGCTGTCACTATTGCTGTGGGGTAAGGGTTACATCTGCCACAGTTACTTAACCTTACTGTGTGCAGCTACAGCCATGATGGTGTTGGTTCACACATGTACCTACTGTAGGACGTGTGTCCTGTCATACTTCTCATACCTGTGGACACATTTCACAATGACAGGATGTTAGTTATCTTGCATGTGTCTGATGTACCCTTCCGATACCCCATCATGGTCTCTACTGTGATGCAGTGCATTTCACAGCAACAAAATGTGAACATGTACAGCATGCAGTATGGGTAGGTGTGTTAGATGTGTGCATGGAATATCCCATAGCTATTATGTGCCCGGTGTATTGTCATGCATGAACATGAACCATGCTCACCGACTACAGGCTGCTGCCTTGGTGTCATCCTGGATGGTCCTACATAAGAGTGTGAGAAAGTTGATGTTAGTGGCTACAGTTCTGGCATTCGTAAAGGGTGAGTGCAGCATTACGGTACATCAACAGTAGAAGTCCACAATACTACAGCTTATGCACAACTGTTTATTACTGCTACACAGCAACAGACTATGTATATGACATCTCAGATCTGCATGATGTACCTGTACAGATGCAGATGCATACATAAGAGTGGTGCACTGATGTGCTCTGGGGCCTTACCTGCACGCTCCTCAGCCAGTGTGTCAGTGGCACGCACCTCCACAATGCTCCCTGCCAGTTGGTTCTGCAGGCGGACAGGTGTCACAAGGCTGCTGAGAAGCTCCTCCACACGGATGAGGGGTGGATGGATGGCTTGCCCCCCAATTGTGAGGTGTTCCCCCCATATGGCAGCTGCACGCCGATGTACATGGCAAAGCAGGTCAGAGCAATGATGCCAGACCTGCTCATATCTGCGGTTCTGCAGGCCAATATCATTGACCCTGTGGACCAGCAGTTGGTAGTTCTGTATCATGTCTTCAACAATTACAGTTGTAAATTGCTACAAGTGTCTGCGGCACTGAATGGTGGCAATCGGGTATGAGCCATCTTCCCTGGAAGTCATAAAATTGGAAATGGGTCTGAGCAACTCATACAGCAGGGTTACCATAGTTCTTAATACACATCTCTGTCTCCCCCCACCATATCAGCTACAACAAACCGTTCACACAACACAATGGGTATGTTGGCAGCTTGCCCACCATTGGGATATATGTTGTATTGTACCACGCTTTGCGCTATGTGTTTGTAGCCATGTTCCCTGAGGGGACACTATCTTTACTGGCCTGTTACAGACTATTTCACCTGCATGCGGTTGTCAGTGTCACTATATATATATATATATATATATATATATATATATATATATATATATATATATGTGTGTGTGTGTGTGTGTGTGTGCCTGTGGGTTGTTTATATATATGTCTGTATATCTGTAGACATACATGTCTAATTATATATCACACAGATATTTATCTATATGTGGGGTGCATACAGACATCTGGTCCACATTCTGTAACTCTCTTTCATTCACAGCTGCACTGTTCTGCCTTGCTGCAACACACAGGTGTCACATGTGAACACAGACTAACATTAGGGTGGTATATATGGTGAGAGATTGCTGATAAGCCTATTATACACCTATGGCATTTGTGTATGCTACATTACACATTAACATGACTGCCCTGCAAGTGGTGTGCTCTGACACCCATGTGTCTAGCATGACAGCAGTACTTCCACCACCAGCTATTGCCCACACTAACATACCACAGATATTATGGCTTACACCTTTGTCATTCACTGCTGATCTGCACAGTTGGCAGGTATGTCCCACTGCCTACAGGGAAAGACAGTATTGTCCAGAGAAGTTGTTTAGCAAAAGATCATGACAGGGACAACTACAGATGGCACATATAAATCATTCCACATCATATATCCTATTATTCTATACCACATACTACATTCAATTAAATACATATATGTTTTACATACCTGTAATTTCTTTTTCTGACAGCTGTGACAGCTTTCTGTTGTTTAAGGTTTTTTTTGTCTCTCTCTCCACTAGAGTGATTGAGCTGGTTTGAATGGATTGCAGCATGGCTTTTGTAGGTGATGCACAAGATCAGGTGATGGGCTCTGCACCAATCAGTGTGCAACAGTTGCTAATTGCATGCAGCCTGCTGTGTAGTACTTTGGATAACCACTGTCATGGCAACCCAGTACTATAAAATACTGACTCATATGGGCATTGTCCCTTAACCTTTCCAGTATGGAGGACATCCTTCCCGTATGTGGGCAGCAGTGTTACAGACAGCAGGTTGCAATACCTCTTACAGCAGGACTTGCAGACACAGGCCAGCTTCACATTTGTATGATGTTCCAGACCTACAGACAGAGTGAGTAGTGTTGTTATGTGCATTGTAAATTGCTGGTCTTGCAGTGTTTGTGTGTACATAGTAGTTTAGGATGGAATGCAGTCTGTCTGCATAGCTCTCAACTGTGGGCCTATCCACATGATGGCCAGTGGATTGTCTGTTTCGTTTTGTCTGTGCACCACACAGGTCTTGTCCTAGATATATCACTGGCAGTATGTCTGTTGTGTGCTATCAGAACATGGCTACATCCATTTGTGTTTCTGATGTCTTATTCCTGCATAAGGGTATGTTGCAACAAATCCTGTAACACCAGCAATTTCCAGGATGTGTAACAGCAATACTCCAAGTATGGCCCTGTGTTCCTGCCTCTGTCCTCCACATATATGGCAAGCTTTGTCCTGCTATGATACAGTTAGGGGTTGTTAGGCAATGGGCTATCATTATTTACTGATAGCATTCCTGCTATCATCCCAGTCATATCGTGGACTCCCACAAAATGTGTTGGTCAGGGTCCATACATGTGACAGATACATTGACATTACCACAACTAATACATTTCCCTCTAGGTCTTGACTACAAGGTGTAATTGGAGGCTGCTGAACTACATCTGTAATTGTTGATTGTTACTTATCTTGAAGGCAAATCCTTTATCTACTGTTGTACTAAATGAAGGGCTTGGCCTGGACAGCATAGCAAACAACTCTCACTTTAACATCACAGCAAAAGACACCACCACTATACACCCAACTGAACACACCAAATTGCTAGGAGTGGAAATAGACAAACTAAAATTTGATATTCACATATCCAGAACCATAAAGAAAGTCCACAAAAAACTAGGAGCGTTATACAGAAATAAGCAACTTCTCACCAAAGCAGCAAAGATTTCAATAGCAAATTCCCACCTTATCTCCACCCTACTTTATGCCTCTCCAATATATACCAACCTAAGGTAATGCGATCTAAACAAGCTAGAGACCTGCTACAACAAAAATCGCCAAATTCGCCTACCGTAGTCACCATTGTCTCTCACTTGCTGAACTGGGCTAGCCTGAACTCCCTCACCTCCTTTAATGGTATCAACTCTCACTTGCCCACAAACTAGTAAACCATCCACTAAATGTCTCATCCCTCCAGAATCTACTCCAACCCTATCGCACCAACAGACCACTAAGATCCAGCAACAAAAATCACTTGCAGATCACTAAAGCCAATAACTCTGCTGGGAAGCACTATTGTCTTGCACCATAGCCAAATTATGGAACTCCCTCCCACCCACAATTACCTCCGTACCATCACTCACCCACTTCAAAACTTTACTAAAAGCACACCTAAAAACAAGCTGGCTTTGCCCTTGCAACTCCCACTCTAATATCACCCACCCCATCCAACCACTACCTTTCTTTCCACCCCACTAACTACCTTGATTATAGCAAGCTCAGATGCTCATAAGCCTAGTACTTATTATACAGCAAGAACGTCTTATTGTAACATTTGTTAATGTCTGTACTTCGCAGATAAAGATTCTGGTTGTCTACTGATGTACTATGTTCTTCATCTGTAAATATGTTTGTAATTAATTGCTATGTTAATCAAATTGTTAATCGCTATGTAATCCAATGTAACTACTGTCTGTTTATTTTAACTGTGGAGCGTTTCTCCCCAGGCCTCCGCTGAAAATGGACCTACGTCCAGTCAGACACTCCCAGTCAACAAATGTAAAGAAAATAAATAAATACAATAAATAAATAAAATAAATGTTATATATCCACATTGCTTGCATCTACTGTTTTGTGTGGGCCTTGCATTCATCACTGATTACATATTCGAAAATTTATGTGCTGCAAGTAATGGCATACATTATTGTATAGTACACAAATAAAGGTTTTCTGTGTATGCATACCTGTGTGTCGTGTCATGCCCTTTTAATTGTGAGTGGGTATATGTTTAATTTAAGTATTCTCATTTGTGGGAATGGTTGCCACACTACACATTTCACAGGTACCAGTTACAGGGCTTGTGACTGAGGGATATACTTTGCACCCAGTACTGCCACACTACTTCTACATATTTTATTTAACATTTGTTAAATGGTAAAGTCCGACTTGGAACAAAGCCAATTTTCAGTGGAGGCCCAGGGGGAAAGGCTCCAGATGCATGACTATATATGTATGGCTACTAATACCTTTTGTCTGTGTATATGTGTATGTACCTATAATACATCTCATATATCTATATATATATATATATATATATATATATATATATATATATATATATATATTTATATCTATATATATATATATATATATATATATATGTATACCTGAACATATTTGTCAATGTATAGATATGTGTGCATATCTGAACCATTGTAATGTGTATTCCTTCCACATTGTACATTCCCTACAGTAGAATGACTTTTCTGCGTGATATGTTACAGATATTGCCCTGACATTTTCAGGTGAATTGGATTACTGTTAAAGCATTTTAGCTGTGTTGTGGAGGATCCTGAAGGCAAGAACTGCATGTGCTGGATATTGGACTGCACAGCATATCTGTCGTCATATAACAATGTCTAACACCGGAATTGCCAAAATACATGTTGACTGCTACCTAGGGACTAGTTTTAACATGGGTCGAGATAGGGGCAGATGTGTATTTTGGCCATATCAGTGTTCGACATTGCCTACAGTCGACATTCCAGTTTTTGAACATAGTGGCGTTGAATGACTTCACTTCGAGTAAATGATAGTAAACAGACACACGCATATACATGCTTTCCTACACAGTTATATTATGTAGCACAGTGTGGGTGACAGTGACCAGTGATACTTGATGATTCAGAGAAACTGCAACACTCACAATCCTCTACAATACCAGGGTGGACAGTACCAGTACAGGTTACATTGGTCTGTATTTCACAGCACAGTGGTCGTATCCAACGTACCTGTGGGAGCAATGTTTGTTAGCACTACCTGACTGTCGCCACACAAGGTTCCAGATTACACATTAGTATTATGCACTTACATCTCACTCTGTTACTCTACACACACTGACCACAACTTAACAGGTTGGGGTGTAAATGTGGCACATGTGCTTCTTAGTCACATAAGGTATTGGGAAGTTGCTAGTGTGCCAGGTTTGTTGTCATAGATGTGTGTCAATCAGCTGTATTTCCGGTTTGCTGCCTATATGTCTGGGATCATCCCACTGATTTCCCAGTGGGACAGGTTGATAGGCATTAGATATGGGCCACTTTAATAGACAGTCTGGACATATCTTTACAGTTATGGTGTATAATTCTGTATACAGACTACTACCACTGGCAGGATTCAAACTGTGGCTGTGTGTGCTAATAAAACAACAGTTCACATTTCAGTTGCATGTGCTATTCGGGTTTTGTTGTCTGCATTTCCCCTGTTTACTGTCTGTGTGTCTCTCAGTTGTACTAAATGGCCTCTGGGGATTACATCTGTCATATGCAGGCATTCCTACACATTCACATCATGGTGCAGGTAACCGTGCTTAATACTACAGTACTATTACATGATTGCAAATCTACATTACCATATGATACCAGATTATACACGTACAGTCCAGCAGTTAGACATGTTTTGTCAGGGTATTACACTTTTATTGCCATACAAACAATACAAGACTCTTCCTGCCATATTCTCTAGTGTATGCAGTACTTGCCTTGAACAATACAGGTTTTATACTAGCACTAACTTTACTACTAGTTTTATTTTTATTTCCTATGACAGTAAAAGCATGAGTATTACTGACCTGCCTCACATCGCAGCCACACCAGGAGGCAGATGTGGGCCTCCTAGTTTGCGGCCCGCTCCACTGCAGCTGTGGGGGACATAAGAGGAATATTTTGCCATACCTATCCATGATATACCCGAGCTGGCAATTATTAAACAGTTAGTGAACTGATACTTACACACAGCTGGGACATCCCCTGATGCTCTAGCCTCTTGGAACCACTCCTCCAAGAGGTCCCCCTTCCGCCGCTTCAGGTTGGCATAGTGGTGCCTGACTTGCTCACCAGGTCGGGGGATGCCAGTGGCACTGGTGAGGTCACGGGTGAGATGGTCCCAGGCCTTCACCTTATATTGGGAGCCCTGGTACTGGCCCTGCAGCAGTCTCTGTGCATGGTCTTTAACTAGGAGTCCAGCCATGACCTTGGACTCCTGGATGCACCAGCAGTGCGCCTGGAAGTGCACTACTTCTCCCCTTACTGCCATAGTGCCTGCAAGGGGAAGCTACAACCAGTTATGAGCTGTATTCCCGATTCTTGGGTTTAAGTAGGGCTGATTTCCCACACATTTCTGTGATTGGCCGGTTTTGAAAAGGCTAAGCTATGTGCAAACCTGCTTACCTAAAGTTGGCATTGCTTAAAGGGGTATACCACTGGGCACAAAGAGTTAGCTGGTGTGCACATTGCTCACACCTCCTACTCTGGCCTGTGCAATGCTTGGTGTTGCCTACAGTAGACATTCATTATAATGCCCTTTTGGCATTGTGTTATTATTCATTACACCTTATATGTATGCCTTGTATCCCTGATTGATGTGTACGGACACTCTGTGGGGGTCCTTGTGTTTTATAGGGGACTTCGACACTCTATTACAAGTACACCTCACTTCCAGGCTTACTGCTGTTCTCCAGCTGACACATTTATGTTATGTAGTCGGTTATAGCACATATGACTGTATACTGATGCCTTTCACAGGTTCAGTTTGGTTATACTATGGTGAGGACATGTTTACTACCACCACATTCTTCTGTACTTCTGTGATGGCTTGGTGGACAGCTACTGGGACCATGGTGTATAGGGTCCTGGGTTCAAGCCTTGCATGGCTGTTTATTTTGTTGCTGGGCAGAATAAGGCCCATTGGATACAGAGTGATTAAGGCACTTTAAAGCAGTTGTAAGCGGGTTTGCACTGTTGTAAGAGGTAAGCACTGCTAACTTCCAGTCACATTTTCTTACACCCAGTTAGCTTCTCATTTGCTTAATCTGTGTAGGCAGTACTTACCCCTGGCACAAACGCACTTAAACATTCTTACTAGTGCTTACATATGCTTACTACTGCTTATCTGTGCTTACATCTGCTTACTACTGCCTTATTCATTATGATACTGACTCTTCACATGTTCATTTCCTGCAGTACTCCAGTTCATAAATATATGTTTAGTGGGTTTTGCAATAAAAATATTGGTTGTATCATGCTTTGCCATGTAAACTAGACTGTGCTGCAGTGGGACTCGAACCGAGAATGCCTGCTCGTTAGGCGAATGCTCTGCCTACTACATATTGCTGTGCTGCTTCATTTGCATATATCTTCCTTGTTATCCTCTTCAGCCTTGTAAGCTGCTTTAACCATAGCTAAACAATGGGCACACCCGTGCACCTATGGTTAGCTGTACTCGGAGTTTAAAAAAAAAAAAAAGTTTTTTTTTCTTTTGATTTTTATGTCCTGTTGCTGTTGTACACATGGGGGACTGATGGTGGGGATATGCGGACACCTATGAGCGGTCTCACTCATTTATTAAGCTAGTCCTAATCTAGCTTATCTAAGATAGTCCTGCATGGAAGATTAGTGAATCCGGAGGTTGGTCTTTTAACATGTTGTCTTGCTGTAGCTCTCCATTCAGTCTCCCTCCCTTCAGGTGTAGTAAATGTATGTAAGTCAGAGCAAGAGGGTTTACATTAGCTCCACCCTTTCATTCCTTATGACCATTGCCAAAAGGACACATCTAAGGAGTCATTGCTGCTACCAGCAGTCTGAGTGGGTAGCCAGCACTGGTATGGGACACTTCAGATGCCCATGAGCTGAAGCCCCATGCCTGTCCTCACCATATTAGTGGAATGGCGGTCCCTAACCTGCTTTTTCCATTTACATGTGCCCTTTCTGTGCCCCCCTGTCAGTCATTGTGTGTAATTTGGTGTTTTCACGGGTGGTAGGTATGTACCTCTGCAGCATCATCACCACTTATATACCTTATGAAAAGAATAATGCTCCTGTGGATAGGAGTGAAGATTTGGATGGTATAACCAGGTAATGCATTCTGATATACATATGTAGTCTTCCAATACATCTGTCAAACATCAGTAGTAATCTGTTTGCATTTTCTTTCCTGTGCAGGTTCATCCACCTTCTGACACTGACATGGCTTCATGAGCAGGAGAACAAGTGAGAGTGTGGGTATGTGGCCATTCCTACATTCACTGTGCTGCCAGCCATGCCTCTGTAACTGAAAGCCACTACAACTTGAGCTTCCCCACATGCAGTGTGAAGGTATACTGGATTGCAAGAAGAGGTATGCATTGGAGCAAAGTACTGCAGTTGTTGGAAGAGAAGTGTTCCATCTACCCAACATCCTTGTGCTGCACATTGGAGGGAATGATGTGATCAGTCAACCACTCAGAAGGCTACGGTTTCAAATCAGAGCAATTTTTGAACACCTGCAGTCATGGTGGCCACGTTGTCATTATGTGGCCTGACATAATTCCTAACCAGGTATGGAAAACAGACAACAGTCAATGGGCAGCACACAAGGCCAGATGTTTACAAAATGAATTCATGCATGGCTTGATGCACACGGTCAGTGGGTCTACGATCTGCCATGACAGCATCACCACAGAAGATGTTCACATGTTCAGAAGGGATGGCGTTCACCTAACTGAGGAGGTCATTGCGTTGTTCTTGACTGACATCCACAATGGCATGAGGAGAGCTATGCAGGATTGGTAACATGCAGCTTGTAAGAAGAATGGAAAATGCCCATGACCAAGTAGGACCAGTATGGTAAGTAAACCTCTGTTATGAATTGTGTTGTGTAAAATATGACAGTTTTCTAAGTTTGGCAAATAACTGTGGGAAGTAGCTGGTGAAGATGCTGAGAAAGAACAACTGTTTCAGGAGAGTGCTACCACATATAATCAAATAGGTCAGTAAACATCCTGCAAGACTTCTTTTTTTATTCTTCTATCAGGCATGTTTAGAGTTTAGATGACAGGAAGGGCTTAGTAATACAGAACTTGATGCCTTGGGTCCATTGCTGAATGGACCATACCAAACAAAGTCCTATGCACGGGGGAATGCACGGTCCAAACCATGTAAATGAAAAACAAAAGTAGACCAGCAAGAGCAGACACAGATGTGAAAAATAAATCAGTCCTTTATTAACAGACCGGTTTCGGCATAAACTGCCTTCTTCAGTGTAGGACAAACAGAAAATGCCCTGTTAGCATATATAATATATACAAAATGTAAACCAATAGGCAGACAGAAATCATGAATATTCATGAGGCAATGAAAATATGAAATGCAACCAAAGCCTAAAGAGTTTCTTCATACAAAAACAAAACTAATATTAAAAGTCAGTATAACACCCAAAATTATTCATGAGACCTAAATGTTGTGGAAAACATAAGACATCCTGAAACTTTGTGTATTCACAAATGGGGATTGATGTAAAAAACCAAAATAGTACCAAGATGTTAGAAAGGAATGTGTAAACATATTTTCCTGAAAGGAATGCACCAAAAAATAAACTGATACCAGTAATAAACTATTATGTACCATGTAAAAATACAAATTGCAAGTAAAATATTCATCATAGTAATGATGAAAAATGATTTAGAGAAAACATCCACAAAACTGTCATGCCTCGGATATATTCATCATAATAAATAATGAAAATCAACAGAATGAAATGCAATATCAATGTATCAAAACTGAGGAACTACAGAATTTCATAATATGAAATTCATAATATGAAACTGGACATACAATATCCATCAATGTTATAAGCTGAGAGACCCAGTATAAAAAAACAACTACAGGTGATCATTGAGACCAGGAGAAAAAAGGCCCCCTAAAGTAATTATCCAGTATTTCTCTTTATGATCCAAGAGACCATGCCAACCCTGTTTATGACTACGATCGCCTGTAATACGATCGATAATCATAAAACTGAATTTGGCCTGCGGATGTTTGAGAGTATGTTGGTACAAAGCACTAGTAGATTTATGATTCTTAATATCACTGCGATGTTCATTCATTCTAGATCTAAGGGGCCTGGAAGTTTGGCCCACATAGAACGCACCGCAGTAGCAGGTTGCTAGATACACAACCCAATCACTACCACAGTTACCAAATGTTTTGATGTTATATATTTGGCTGGTATTGCGACTTGAAAATTCCTTAGATTTGTTCATCAGTGAACATGACCCACAATGGCCACAGGGAAAAGAACCAAATAACTCTTCCCCATGTAATGTAAGTTGTTTATGGGTAGTCCCCCCACTACCTATGTGTTTGTAATGAGATAAGTAAGAACCCAATGTTTTGCCTCGTTTATAAGCAAAACGACATTGTTGCCCTAAAAGTGACCTCAAATGATCATTGGCAAGCAAGATATTCCAGTGTTTGTTTAGGGTATTCCTTATCATATTAATATTTCTGCCGTAGGTAGTGATAAATTGTATAGGGGTTCCCAATGTAGTATTTTTCTCCATTTTATATTCCAACAACTTTTCCCAGTTAATTCGGTTGACCCTGCTTTTACATTCCTCTCAATTGTCCTTCTTAATCCTTAATAAATCTGGCAACTTTTTACACTTAATAAATGACAATAATTAGATTCACAGACTTATTTTACTTCAGAAAATGTATATTCATTCATATTCATTTCTTTCTTTCATTGTCTCAGATTAATAGCATTTAGTTTAAAACTGTCCATGTCTCTTATTTCAAGATTTGTCCCTGATTCTGTTGAGATTTATCCCTGATGTATTGAAAGCTATGCTGTTTTATTTATTTATTTATTTTATTTTTGTTTGGGGGGGGCAACACCAGCAGAGTCAATGTAGGCATTTTCTGAACTTCTGACACGCTGAACCCAAAAGGTTCGCCATCACTGCCCTAGATAAAGAGAACGATTTCTTGTTGATTATTATACAGTGAAATTATACAGTGTTCATCAAGCCTAAGCTTGATATCAAAGCAGGATGACCATTTATGCTCCAAGCCTCACCTCTGCCATTTAAAAGATGGAACACCATGTCAAACTATGACTCGTGGCTTAAGATGCATGGGGCAAGGAAGTCCAACATAGGATGAGCAGCTGCATAATAGGCTGCCAGTAACTCATTGGATCTTTTGCATTGGGTACTAAAGAAGAGTATACTGACTTAGATTAACAGAATACCAGTTCTTCCATTCTATCACGTCGATATCAGTGGGCAGAATCTGGGACAAATTTAGCAAGAACTTGACAAGGTGGAGATCTGACCATGAGACAAGTTCACTGCCAAGCCAAAGGCAGATACACCAAGATGAACATTAAATTCAGAGTGCACCTGTGACGATGATAAGCAGTGGTAATGACATGAGGCCTGTGATGATGAGAAGCAGTGGTAATGACATGAGGCCTGTGATGACAAGAAGCAGTGGTAATAACATGAGGCCTGTGACGACGAGAAGGAGTGGTAATGACATGAGGCCTGTGATGACGAGATGCAGTGGTAATGACATGAGGCCTGTGACAATGAGAAGCAGTGGTAATGACATGAGGCCTGTGATGACGAGAAGCAGTGGTAATGACATGAGGCCTGTGACAATGAGAAACAGTGGCAATGACATGAGGCCTGTGATGACGAGAAGCAGTGGTAATGACATGAGGCCTGTGACGACGAGAAGCAGTGGTAATGACATGAGGCCTGTGACGACGAGAAGCAGTGGTAATGACATGAGGCCTGTGATGATGAGAAGCAGTGGTAATGACATGAGGCCTGTGATAATGAGAAGCAGTGGTAATGACATGAGGCCTGTGACGACGAGAAGCAGTGGTAATGACATGAGGGGTGTGACGATGATAAGCAGTGGCAATGACATGAGGCCTGTGATGATGAGAAGCAGTGGTAATGACATGAGGCCTGTGACGACGAGAAGCAGTGGTAATGACATGAGTGAAACTAAAACCCTTCATTATTGAAAGAAGAACCTGAGCAACAGCTGTAAACTCACCACCCAGGCATTAAACCCATCCAAAATCAAACAGATAACTGTCAACAGCACTAAAAGAAATCTGGGTGCTCTTGTAAAAATGTTCTCAAATTAGCTGGTAGGCGGTAAATGGTAAACAAGAAGGAATTTACAGTCTGGTTCAATATTCCGAATATACTCAAATGGATGGATGATGGGTGTGTATATACGGACATGGATCTACTTTATTAACATAAACATAGATGGCTGGAAAAGCACTAACACACTGATGATTGCTCAAATCAAGGAAAGCTCACAACTGACAGCAAGTTTAAAAACTTTTTTTTTGGTTGTGGGGCAAGCCCTTCTCCACATATTGACCTTGAGGTTCTGCTCCATACCTCCAGAATATAAACATACTCCTATCCAAGGCCACACTAACTTGGAGAAATTATATTTAAATACATTCTGTATATTCAAGTTACTCACACTTGAATAAACACACTAGCAATAGTCTCTGAGCAAATGAGCCATGAACAGCTGAACTTCAAGTAAGACAGCCAAGGACAATGTATGCTTGTGAAAAATTAGGTAGGGAGGATACAATATCTGCAGCTCAGAAGATTTACATGCAGAAATTACAGGTACAAAAATACATTTTTCCAAGATACCTACTTTAAGTCTGCCTTTGAGCCAATCTCAGAGTGGTACAGCCAGTTTCTTCAGCATAAAATTAAATCAAGTTTCTTGACAGAAGCTCATATTTGTAAAATGCTCTTATGGAAAGTTTTATATACTTTCAATAAATCAATAGAAGAAATGTGAAACTCATGATAAAAATTTATGGCAGTCACATGAATGCAGACAGGCAAGTAATTAAGACCTTCATCAAAAATTTGAGATAAGGAATCCAAAACTGATGGGACCAGTGCTGAAACAGAGTCTAATCCCTGAGGGGTGAACAAGATGGATGAAGAAATAAATTTTCTTACACATATACACACTTCTCGTACTGGGTATGTGAACAGAGGTGAGCATCTGGATGATCCGAAATGCCTCTGGGCACTAGCAGAAGTAAAGAAACAAAGGGAGTGAAGGACTGGGTGAAGCTTTCCAAAAAGTGAACCAACAGGATTCTAAAGGGCCACAGTCAAAGAAGCTTCTTCAAAAGATACAGCCAAAACAGGTAGAAAAGCATGTGTTGAGACCAAAATGGGTCTAAGAAAACGACTTTTGGGTTGTGCAACTTGGCTTTCTGAATACATTTTGGTATAAACAGAAGTGGGGGTGGGAGTATAAAGAAGTCTTGAAGGCCACTTCTATACTAGAGCATCCCTAGGCCATCAACCCCCCCCCCCCCGATAAGGAATGAGTGGCAGAAATGTCTCACATACCACAGATAAAACTAAAGGACCATCTTTCTTCTCCAGGACACTGATGTGTACACTGGCCTTTAAACATGGCCATGCACTTGGACTGTTTACCCTTAACAATGTCTCCACCTTAGGTCAGAGACTACTATAATGACAGCCAGTAGTGGAGTTGGCAGGTGAAAAGTAAGGTTTACAGTGTGAAGCTACCACTGTAAATGTTCTCTGCTTGCCTTGGAAATTTTGAGTTGGTCAGGAAGACTATCTGTGTTATGGAAACCAGTGGACCTTCATTGTCCACTGCAGAAGCGCATTTGAAATTTGGCAGGAGATACTGCCCTATCATATATAGCATATATATATATATATATATATATATATATATATATATATATATATATATATATATATATATAGGCATATTTTAGCTGCCGTCAGATCCAGTATACTGTGACAAGGAGATTCAAAAACGAAAGAAAGGCAAAAAAGTCATGACACTGCCTTCTGAATAAGGTTAAGTCTGTTTGGCAGAGTGCATTTAATTAGCTTTGACTTAAGTTCATATGTAGCTCATAGTTCTGCAGTCCAGCAGGCCATCAGGAAGTCTAGTCAATTTTCCCCAATTCTCAAGATCAATGTCTTGCAAAATGACTTGTTAGAGACACCAGTAGGAAGTGCAGGTTGAGGAAATCAAATCCCAAACTTCAGCTCGTAATCTAATCTTTAGATTCATCTGTCAGACTACCTGTCCTCATAATTAGCAAGGGGAGCCCCCAGTGGATTTCAAGGACATCATTTTACCAGTGTGGCCACAATACAAAGCCTCTAGTTGAAGTTTTGTTTTTTCTTTTGATAATGGAAATGACAATAAATTCAAGCCGAGATGTGGAATGCAAACTGCAGTACACTTGACTAATAAGCTTTGTCTGAATTGCGCATTAAACAATTAAGGATTCACACAAAGAGGCAGTAAAGTATAAAGTTGAAAGAAAGTTTTATTTATGCCCTTGGTGAATGCTCTGTTTATTTTTTCAAGCAGAGGTGCTTATTGTTACACTTATCAAATGGTTTATTGAAGGAGACAAGATTTTCTTTAACAGTAATGACATCTGCATTGTGTCCACCAGCTGCCACAGAATCAAGAAAATGCACAGTAACTGACGAGTTCATAAATAATGTCCAGGAATCCTGTGGTCCGAGCACAATTTCCTTATTACTATGTATGTGCAGTATTACCATCCTCAATTCTGAGGTAACAACAAAGATGCTTTCTCTTCCCAGCAGAGAATGACAGAAAGGTAGTGCACGCAATGAAAATTTATCTTCCTGGGGCACAACAGCTTTCCACTCTGGGACTCGCCAGAAGCATACTTGTAAACAAATACACTTTTATAACTTTGAAGGAAACACCTAAACAACTTAAATTAACAGTTTTAATAAGTAATCCAAACTCGATGACAATGCAACAGTAACCAAAGCAACATACATAGCCTGAGTAGTTGAGAAAACTTCTAGATACACATCAAATCCAGCAATGATAGCACTGATGGAGGAGGTTACCGAATCAACATGGACTGGTTACTAATTACATCACAGAACTCTGAAGCATTAAGTGTCAGTTAGAATGAACCTTTGACTACCCAGCATATCACAATTTCATGTAATCTTTATTACATGGAAAGAAGTGGCTCAATAGCATATACTTTGAAACCTTTACTGTATGTCCTAGGTGCATTTCCCCTCCAGTAAATCACAACCTGTTCATTCCCTATCATTGACAATGTGGAGACTGACTTGAGTGAGAGATGACTGGAAGGAGTATTGATCCAGGCAGCAAGAACGTAATCACAAACTACCCCATCCAAGCTCAGATTATCTGGAATAGCATTCCAAGGGACCAGCAGTGAAGAGCCAGTATCACCAGCAATCCTGCCCCTGATTTGGCCCTTGCTGCTGCCACATATCCCAGTCTGCCCTATTGCCCGCAGGAAACCCTTATTAACACAGATGGCTGGGGCATTTCCACTAGTATATTACCTCACTCCAAGTAGCTGACACAAGAACGCACTTCACCACCAGGGCCACAGGACATCTTCCCCATTCACACACACACATGCGCACTAATAATGATTATTACCATCACTGATCTACCACTGCTCTAGCTCGAATCTCAAATTCTGATTATTTCATTGCTGCACAAGCATCCGTTTTCACAGAAGCCATCAGTTGACTGGAGCCACCTGTCCCAGGATAGTCCATTCAATTCCAAACTCACTACCAGGCTCTTCTAGTGCCTGAACCACTACTTGAACTCAGGTCATCTGAGTTGTAACCAAAGCTTCATAACTCTGTCACAGAGCAGGACAAACTATATATTTTTCACTACACAGTAAGCCAGCTTTATCATTTTAAGGCTTTCAATGTCAATTTACAGCTAAGGAAGTCTGAGTAGACTAAAATGACTTCTTGTCCATTCCCCGAAAAAAAAATACTTTACCAGTATCTAACATAGTCTTTACGTTGTGTAGATGTACACCTTTCACATATGGTTGACAACAGGCAAATCTGAAGATTGTGAAGTATTCCTCTCTTTTTTTCTTTGTAACAATAGATATATTTACAGGTTTCCTAAACACATTGTCAGTAGGTACATTAACGAGTCTGGTAGCAAATGTGAAAACCTCTCCCCTGCTCAAGGAATCTCCTTTTTTTACTGCAGCTCTGTATGCATATATTGAAAGTCTGCTTCCAAGTTCAATGTTTTATCTGGATTTAGCTTTCAAATCTGGCAGAAAAAAGTCAAATGTGGATCTCGCCCTTCAAGTCATCAACATTTCTGCTGTGGGCAACCCGGATATTCTCGGATGAGAAATTGTGTAGCTGAACAAGAAATAAGAGTCTTGTTTCAATAGTTTTGCTTAAGTTTTTCTTCATCCTTTCCCTCAGCAGCCCTCTATGCCATGGCATTACAAGAAGAATGAAATGGTGCAGTTGATGCGTGACAAATTCCATTTCTTTTCATAAAATCTGAAAACTCAACACTGCTGAAATGAGAGCCATTATCAGGCACTACCATAATCTTGTATACCATGTACAAAGACACCATTTAAACTAGCAGAATTCAT
Source organism: Protopterus annectens (assembly GCF_019279795.1). Taxonomy (NCBI): domain Eukaryota; kingdom Metazoa; phylum Chordata; order Ceratodontiformes; family Protopteridae; genus Protopterus; species Protopterus annectens. The sequence continues at coordinate 692,583,342 of NC_056725.1, forward strand.
GGCATGACCATCTATTGCCACTGAATAAGTATCTAACCACAAAACAAGTTCCTACTGTGGTCACTGGCAGTGTCTGTATGCACTCTACCTCTTAATTTTTGGGGTCTTTCCCAGGGGTGAAAAAGTCCACTCAATGTTGCTTAACACATCGAAATACATGCCAAGCTACCACACTTCGGATCTGACTCTGCCTTTCATTCTGGACATCAAGGATAAGCTTAATGCATTGTTTTTGTAATTAGAAATAATCCCATAAGAGGGTTCATGGTCAACTCCACAGCTGCAGGGAAATAAAGCCCTGACTAAGTCATAGTCAGCAGTTTAAATAGTGTCTCTGGCACCTGTAGAAACTGGCAAGGGAGGATGGGAAAGAACAATCACTGCCAGTATGCAAGTAAAGTAAAACATGCAGATTTGAACAAACTTTTTCACAAAGTAGTTCTTAATTTGAGAGCTTTAGTTTCAAAAATAAGAACTTCTTAAGAAATATATCACAGGTATAAGCACAAAAATAAATAAAAAGTGTAACTAAAATAAGGTGGAGCCAAAAAGCTATTAAGCCAGCTTAGTGGCTTCTGTGGGAGAGGGAGGAGTCACTGGCTCGCCATATGGGTGATAGCACCATGAGCTAAGAGAAATTCAGTATCTAAAGTCACCACTCCCCAAACAGACAGCCACCATAGGCAAGTTCTGCCAGAGGAGTGGGTAGGCCATCATGAAGGAACAGTAAAGCTGGCCCAATCCTTACTACCAGACTCGCAACATGAGCAGCTAATTTCATTGGGGATTCCTAGACAGTGAAGAAAGGGCCATCAGGTTTGGTCCTGCGTGGATGATAAAAAAAAAAAAAATTATAAAAGGATTTTCGGTCTAAAACTGTTCAATGCACAACTATGACACAATGTCAGTCTTCTGAATTACAATTTTGGATACTCTTTTCAAGACATATTCATACACTTGTGATAAAGTTACATATTTGGGATGCAATTATTAATTTTCTCAATATGCACTGATGCATTGTCTACTATCTTAAATTAGTATTTCACCAAGTATAACAAAGTCATTAGTCTTGCCTGGAACAAATAACCTGCTTAAATCATCAATAATGGAGCTGAGGCATCCAAGTCTGTAATTCTACGGAAAATGAATATTAACTATGGTTCATGCATACATACAAATAAATATTTCAGAAATGGGCAGTAATGCCCATCTAACGTCCCAATTCACCAGAACAATAATTCCCATAATACAACTGCTTATGTTCTTAAAAATATCAAAACTGGGGCTTGCTTTAATATAATTTGGTAGTCCATTCCATGTATCAGCTGCTGTCTCAGAGAGCAAATTAGTACACATCACATTTCTATATAATCTTCAACATAGGTTGTCTGATGATTGTCTACTACTTTTTGATAACCCAAAACATTCCCAGAGGTAGTTGTCAATAAATATCCTATATTCCTGAATAAGGTCTCCTTCTTGAATATCTGTATGAGGCATGTAGAAGTTCAAATATTTTAATCTCTCATAATAATTTTCATATCCATGGATGTTTCTGGTGTTCTTCAACTATACTTTTCTTATAAAGTCTCCAGATTATTCCATACTGTAGTTTGGGACTGATATAACTTACAAACAAAGAATGCATCAATTTATGGTATCCTAGCCTTTATAAATCTTTTTATACAGCCTATGGTTTTATAACTATCATTAAAGTATTTGGTTGATATGGTCAGAAAGATGGATCTACCCATCTACCCAGATCACTGTGTGCAGTATTAAATATTCATCCTTCATTCTATGTATCTCAAATGTCATATTTTTATGTATTATTCTCCTGTTTCCAAATGTTCGATTTAATCAAGTTCTTTTTGCAGATATGCCTTCTCTGTAACAGATATAATCAGTGTACTCATTTTTAAGTCATCTGCATACAAAGTATAGAACACCTCCAAAAAAGCACTGGGCAGAAGAAAACCTAAACATGACGACTTAGGACAGAATCACAGCATGCATTTACATTTATAGTTATTATAGAACATTATGCTACAGGTAGTTATAGATCTATTTTTAACATATGATTGTCGATATACGTAGGATCAAGTATCAGGTCCTTCTAATTCTGTTAATGGTTTATTCAAAATAATCTTCTCAATTATTTTTTCACAAAAAAAGTACATTTATGGGTCTATAAGACTTTGGGTTTTTCCTATTCACCTTTTCCTTAAAGACAGGTTTAACAAGTGCAGATCTCCAGTCTTCAGGAATCCCCTCCACACTTCCATGACCTTGTAAATAACAAATACAATGGCACTGCAAATTGCGGCTGAAATGTTCTCATGTCATTATTTCCGTCTCCTCCCTGTCATTTTTTGATGTCCAGTTTGCTTAGTCTTTTTAATATAATCTAATTTAATTTCTGAATCTATATTTATTTGAATATTAGTAGTACAATGCATCACCCCAGGGGGTGGACTCCTGAATGTGTCTTCCTTTGTTCGAAGTGCTAAACTGAGATTCCACCTGCTTAAGATGGTGGCATCTAAGATATAAAAGATTCCACAGCATCTGTTGAAATAGTAGGGGAAGTTCTCTGGTGCCCTGGCCAAATTTCCCCCCTGTATTATAAATACCAACTTGGGTCTCCTTGAAGAAAGACCACTAGCCTAGTGGGACTGACCTGGTTAACAAGTGATTAATCAATAAAAGTCATGTTGATGCAAAACCTGTTACTTAGTGATTTAGTGCAGTCTGCTCTTATCTGTCTCCAGTTTTGCCGAACATGCCTGATTTTGTCTCTGATCTATGCCCTGTTCTTGAGAAAGTCAGTAAACCAGACAGTACTTTGGGGCAAATGGAAATTTGGGATAGGTTCCTCAATGGTCCCCTGGACTGCAAGCCTATTAACTACCTATGAACCAGATTACTTATCACGTAAAGTAAGGAACTGATTTGTATAGGATCCTTAGCCTCCTTGTTTTGCTGAATGTTGACAGTGTGTTTATTATTTAACTGTGAATAAACTGGCACCATGAAGTCTAAAAGTTCAATCTTAATATTTCAGCTATGACTATATTTTTAATTTATCTTGCTTTGCAGGCATGGATATGAAATGCAGTGTATTTGGGCTACAACAGCTTGTCTAACACTTAAAGAGTAAGGTGGAAGTTGCTTCCTGTAGTAGATGGTTAGATTCCCTTAGCCTGCATTTGCCTTCTATGTGATTCTGTCAAGTTACTTCACCAGACAGTACTTTTGGGCTGCTCCTGGAAAGGGACATTTGTGTCCAGTGGAGTCCCAAGAGTTAGCAAATGCATTACATATTTGTCTTTTGAATTCCTGAACCCTTCAGTTTGACACTAATTAGGACTGCAGAAGATGCTGTTTGAGTATGAATCCCAGTATGTCCCTTGTAGTTTAATGGGTTGCCAGATGTATTTTTCACTAAATGTGAGTTTCAAGGAAAATGTTTACCATTTCTCATGCTAAGTCTGTTTTCAATGTTTATTTACTTATTGACTGACTGGATTACATTTGTTTACTGGTGAAGTCCAACTGGGCACAGGTTTCCTCTTTCAGTGGAGGCCCAGGAAGAAAAGCTCCAAGGTAACAAATTTAATGCAATCAACATTTACAACAACAAATGTTATAATGCAGTTACAGTACATACATAGCATAGTAGTCAGTATAATAAAATTTGCATTGATATTTACAAACATTAATTTATAGTACTGTACTGAGAATTTAAAGCTAGAAGGATGGGGTGTTTTGTTTAGAAAATTTGTAGTAATTGTAAAAGTATAGAAAAAGAATAGAATGTACAGGGACAGGTTTGAAATGTGTTTATGGTAACTGGGGAGAGAAAGCCAAATAATGGGATATTGGTATGGCTGCCAGGGGCCTGATTCATTACCATATAAAGGGCTCCATTTGTCCACAATCTGACCCTGATGACTCTGGAGGTGTATGCTGCAGCAATAAAGCATTATTAGCTATTCAGTTAGGACCTGTACTGAGTGATGTCAGAGGGGATATTCTTGATGACGGAGAATACATAAGATGTCCTCCTATTCTCATTTTGCAGTATTCATTACAGTAGGGAAGTAGCTGCCTGCAGCACCGACATCCAGCCAGTATACCAAAGTCTTTGTAGCAGAGGGTACGTGTGACATCCAATGTCAGAGCCATAAACCGGCATAGGCTATAAATCTGACGTCTGCATGTACTCTCTTCAGAATTTTTCTGCCACAGTGAACGTCAGACTCCTATTCACCAGTTCGGGAAGCAGATCGCTCATTTTTGGATGACTGCTACAGCCAACCACTGCAGATAAGTACACTGTTGGGTTTTCCTTGTCTTTTGTTAGTTTCTATGATATACATGTCCACTAGAAAGGGGAAGTGTGCTTGTGGGAGACAAATTCCTCACAGGGGCTTCCTGTTTAGGTGAGGCCCACAACCATACATCCTGCCCCATTTGCAAATCCTTTGTACCAAAAACTCTCCACAGCCATCTGGCCTCATTAAAACTATACTTAGAAAATCAAAGGTTCCTGTGTCTCGTGCTTGGTATGGAGGGTGGAGTAGGCACGTACGATGAGCCGCCGCAGAAGGCCAAGAAAATAAGGCTGGATTCCCATGCTGCACCTCAGGCATCTGGAGAGATTCTTATGGCAGATGAAAGCCTTTGATCTTTTCAGACCTCCGTTTCCCAACCAGGCTCGGGAAACTAAATGGAAGCTGGGATGGTGGAAACAATGAGTACGTCCGCTGAGGTTAATCAGCCATCAGATCCTGATGGAGGAGGGGGAACCATGGCTCATAAAGTCAGAAGGGCCTACTCTCTCTACCATCCACCCAGATGTCGGCTCCCACACATACTCAGCCGTCTACCCCTATGCAGAGAAAACAAAAACTTAAACATCCTGAGCCTCAACCTGTTTCTGGATGGGATGTTTTCTCCCAGAGTCTTTTTAAGGCATTCCAGGGCTTACAGACACAACCACCACCAGCTGTTGCTCATTCAGGCCCCCCTTTAGAGGTACCATAGGAAGACTATTCCTCTTCTGAGGAATCATTGACCTATGGCGACTCACAAATAGATTCGCCTAAGGATTTTATCACCCCAGAGGAAGAGGATCCTATCACCACCAAATCTCCTGGGGAAGAATTCACCTTTGGGGACACCATTTTCCTCATGAGGGAACATTTTAAGTGGCAGGCCTCAGTGGTCTCTGACACTAAGAAAAGGTACTTTTGACATGCTCCAAATGGAACAACCATCCCCCCTCTGCTGTGCCTCCTTTGCTACCTGCCTTCCTAAATGCCTTCTTGGCTGCTTCACAGGCCCTAGATTCCCAACACCCAGCCTCTAAATGTCCCAACTGTTTTTACAAGGTGTCTCAGGACACACAATTCCTATTCAAAAACCCTCAAGCAGACCCAGTGGTTATTGCAGTTTCTGCTGATAAAACTTCCACACAGTTCCCTTCTGCTGCTCCCTACCCTACTGATAAAGACAGCAAATTCATGGACAGACTGGGGAAAAAACTGTATACCTCTTCTTCTCTGGATATGAGAGCTCTCAATTACCAAACCCACATGGCTAGGTATGTCCTGGACACCATTTCCAAAGCTACTACCCTCATCTCTGACGTTCCTGATTCATCTATAAAAACCCAACTTAACACCCTACTTTCCACAGCATCTCAGGTAACTAGGCACTCCATCAAGTGCAGTTATGATGCTGTGGAAGCCTCTTCAAAATCTGCTGCATCATGTTCAGTGCTGAGGCAGTATTCCTGGGTGAGACTTCAGCCACTTCATATGGATGTGCAAACTAAACTGCTAGATGTCCCACTGGATAATAAAGCACTATTTGGACAGGCTTCAGTAGAACTTCTTAAATCCTTTCAAGAAAAGGGAAAAGAACTTCAGAACCTAAAACATTTGCTGGTGTCACCTATCCCCAGATATCACAGAAACTATCCACAATGAACTTCCTTTGTCAGGAGACAGTCCTCCCACTCGACACCTCAGCCAAAGGGACGTAGGCAACCTAGGAAAAGCTGTACTCCTAGGTTTTCTTCCACCCCTTCATCCATCCCCTTTTGGAGCCAGTCTGACCAAACCAGACCAACTCCACTGTGACTTCCAACACCTAAACCCCAACACTCCCCTATCCCTTCATCTCACCCTCTCCTTACCCTCCTGGGGGAAAATTACATCAGAAAACTAGGTCCTCCCCATCATTCAGGGGGGATACTTTATCACTTGGTGGATGTTACCCCCCTTCCAAGGGAGTCCTCAACCTCCATCAAGCCATACTCATCTTTTCCCTATCATTCAACAATTGCTAGCAGGTACCTTCCCCACAAAGAAACAAAGGTTTTTACTCCAGAATGTTTCTGGTACCAAGGAAAAATGTCCCATGGAGACCGTTTCTGGATTTATCTTTCCTAAACCTGTTCCTCAAGGTACCCAGTTTCACAATGATTACTTTACCTTTGCTCCTACCACTCCTACCAACACAGGCTTTCATGGTAGCTCTGGATTTGAAGGATGCCTATGTCCACATTCCTATACACTCAGATTACAGGAAATTCCTATGCTTTGCAGTAGGTTTCTGGCATTTTTAATTCTCTGCATTGCTCTTTGGACTCTCCACTGCCCTTTGAGTGTTCACAAAGTGTCTAGCACCCTTTATTGCTCACTGCAGAACACAGGGTATACAAATATACCCATATCTAGATGACCTGTTAATTCTTCATCAGGACCGTCAAGTCCTCCAACACCACCTACAACAGGTGATCTCCACCCTGACTCAGTTATGATTCACTATAAACAAGGAAAAGTCTCACCTGATCCCCACTCAAGACAGGGTCTTCTGGGGATGCAGGATCAAAACAGAGAACATGAAGGCCGTCATTCCAGACCAAATGACCCTGGACCTTTCCCTCTACTTTTATAAACTAATCACCCTCACTTCTTTGCCAGCACCAGAATTCCTAAGGATGTTAGGCCACATGGCATCCCTGATATCCATGTTGCCCCTGGCAAGACTCCACATAAGAAAAAGCCAGTGGATCCTAAAGAATTTATGGAGCCAACACTCTCATCCCCTGGACACCCCCTTTCCCTCCTTCAGTGTATGAAGAGGGAACTTCAATGGTGGATCTGTGCCATCAACTTCAACCAGGGATCCCTCTTACATGTCTCTACAGACGCATCAGGCATGGGATGGGGTGCAGTGTTACTACACAACCAGAAGCAATTCACTGTGTAGGGAAAATGGTCCACACTAAGACAAAGGGACCATATCAACAACAAGGAAATGAGGGCACTTCTTCTAGCCCTACAAACCTTCAAATCAGCTCTACGTCCAGGAACCCTTAAAGTGATCATGGACAGTATGATTGTCATGTGGTACATAAATGGATCCAACCCTCTTTGCAGCCTAGCCACCCAGATCTGGACCCTAGCATCATCACTGCATATTTATCTGATAGCAGTGCACATCCCCCTCTACAGAGAATGTTATAGCAGATACTCTCAGCAGAACTTCAGCACCCTCTCTCGAATGGATGCTTCACAGAGAGGTATTCCTAGATCTTATCCACAGGTGAGGTATTCCACAAGCAGATCTATTCACCTCCTCCCAGAACAGACAGATGCCCATGTTTTGCACAAGGGACCCACATCCTCAAGCATGGAAAGTGGACGCCTTCTCCTTTCTTTGGGTGGGGATGTATCTCTATGCCTTCCCACCCTTCACATTGATTCAGAAAGTCCTCCTGAAAATTCAAAGACACAAACCCAAAATCCTGTTGGTGACACGACCCCCTTTTGGCCAAGACAGCATTGGTTTCCCCTTTTCTATCTACTAGCCAAGGGCAATCATCACAGGTTACCCCACCGAACAGACTTGCTTACACAGGACAGAGGATCCCTACTACATCCTCAGGTGAACACTCAATACTCAATGTTCTGCAGGAGGTCAGAAAGCCTAGTACCAGGAGAAATTATGTATCTAAATGGAAGACTCTCCAGGTGGTGTCAAAGTAAAAATCAGGACCCAATGACTATTCCTGTACCCTTGGTCCCTTCCTATTTGTGTGAGCTCCTTCACTCAGGACTAACTTATTCTTCAGTTAAAGTCCATTTATCTGCTCTCTCTGCTTGTCTGCCCATGCTACCAGCTCTGGCTTCTAGATTGGAGATCAAGCTTTTCCTAAAAGGGGTACTCCATATTAGACCCCCTCGAAAGCCTATACCCCCCCCTTGGGGCTTGAATTTTGTACTAGAAAAACTTACATTGCCACCTTTTGAACCAGCACATTCAGTATCCCTGAAACTGTGTACCCTGAAAACAGTCCTGCTAGTGGCCCTTACATCCGCCAGGAGGGTATCAGAGATACAAGCCCTTATGGCTATCCCTCCTTACCTTATTTTCCACAAGGACATATCTGCCCTCATGACTAACCCCTCCTTTATGCCTAAGGTGGTTAATGAGCTCTCATTAAACCAGACCATTAACCTACTTGTTTTGTTTATCCTCACCCTCAGAAGCTCTCAGAGATGACTCTTCATTCCTTAGATGTCCACAGACAACTGAGGTACTACTTAGACAAAACCAAATCTATTACAAAGTCTGACCAACTATTCATTTACTTCCACCCTAGGGCTTTAGGGAAGGCAGTCTCTAAACAGAAAATTTCTTCATGGATCTCTATTCCAGTCATGGAAAAACTTTTCACAGACATGTCAAATCCCACTTAACCAGGACAGCTGCTTCCTCAGCTGCCCTTTTCAAAGGGGTAGATTACACCTCAATTTTAGAAGCTGCTGCTTGGCCTTCAGTGCACACCTTTACCAAACATTACAAACCGGACCGAGCTTCCAGAGCTGGGTTTGCCAGATCTATTCTACAAGGTCTCAGTGACTAGGGACCTCACCGGACCTCTCAACCAATCGGGGACAAATTTCAACAGAATCAGGGACAAGTCCAAAAAAATCAGGGACAATCAGGGACACTTTTAAAATATTAGTGCTATTAACTTGAAACATTGACAGAATCAGAGCATATGAATTAATACACATTTTCTGAGGTAAAAGAAGTTTATAACTCTTAATTATTGTCATTATTCATTAAGTGTAATTCACCACCTTTCCTCCAAAAGTCACTAGTTTTAGGAGGGATTAAGAGAGACAGAGCTAAAATTTGAGTCAAAATCAGGGACATCCCTGAAAATCAGGGACAGTTGAGAGGTATGGACCTCACTCCTCCACCCAGGCTTATACATAAAAGGTTTGGTACTCTCCCTACTGTAATGAATACTGCAACTTGAGAATAGAAGGACATAGAATAGTTGTGCAAGAACTTACCACCATCTTAGATGTCCTTCACTTCCACATTGCAGTATTCAGTCCCTCCCTCCTACCCACCCCCCCAATTTACCTCTGCAATCTACTGCTACTGACCTGTGGGGATATAGTTACTCACCCCTCTTAACCTCTCCACTACACACAGCCTATCAAGTACCCTATGGTCTAGTCTACATGAGAGTCTCAAGGGTCTTCCTTTTATGACCCTCTTTAAACCTCCAGGATTACTACCATATTTGGCAGTCCATTCTGAAGAGGGTACATGCAGACATCACATTTATTGCCTATGTTGGTTTATGGCTCTGACAAAGGACGTCACACGTACCTTCCTGTTCCAAAGACTTTGGTATACTGGCCGGATGTTGGCACTGCAGGCAGCTACCTCCCTACTGTAATGAATACTGTAACATGGAAGAGGAGGACATCTAAGGTTATGGTAAGTTCTTACACCACTATTATGTAGTCAGAAATAAGATGCATGTCTAATGCAAGCATTTAAGCCCCCCCCCCCAAAAAAATGGTATGCTGTATGTAGTAATATTTCTATTTTTTCTAAGACTTATGGGTTGCTGAACAAATGCTGCAAAATTTATATTGTCTTTAGTTGCTTTGCTTTATTCATTGCACTATAGAATGAGTTAATTCATTAATATGCCTGGGTTTTGTAATATAGTTCAAACAGGCTTCATTTTAGTAATCTATCACTGCATTTTAATAAAACATTTTTGAAGTGTTTTCTTTACAGCCTCCAGCAACTGCAGAGTGGCTGGCATTTGCTAGGTCAAGCAGTCTACTTCATTTGGAGTGACAATCAGAACTGTCCATTATGTAGTCATTATTGCATGCTAGTGTGATACAGTCTTCTTTACAACTTATTTCAGTATTTTGTTAAAAATGGTTATGCTAGAAGGTAGCACAAAGTACTAAAGCTCTAACTTCAGAATGAGCTGCCTTCTGTGGCAGGGCTTCCAGTTTTGAATCTTTCCACCTTTATTTACCTACTGTGTGAAACTGAGCAAGTCACTTGATTAGACAGTGCTTTGAAGCAAATGGAAATTTGGGCTAGGCTCCTTAATGGTCTCCAGGACTACATGCTTAGTAGCCAGAAACCTGTTGCCATTTGTGAGCCATTGCTTATTGCATAGCTAATCTAGGTCAAGAAATGTTATGGAAATATCACCAGCAATTTATCATTCAAGGGCCGCAGAAGATGACACACTGAAATAGGTTGCTTGCCAGCAGTAAATTCCACATTAGTAACAGTTATGTTTGATGAGACATTATTCACAGAACTATTACTTCTACATAGATTGTATACATTGACTAATACAGGTGGATTATAAAGGAATTTGAATGGCCTTCTATTGTTGAAATGTTCTGAAATGGGTAGTTTCATCATTATTGGTTAATGCATTTTGTTTCACTTCTTCTTCTTTCGGCTTTTCCCGGTTAGGGATCACCACAGTGAATCACCTGTCCACTCATGATTGACAGTAGAGTTTTATGGTGTTGAGTTGCCAGCCCGGCGCCCAACCTTCCACGGAAGGCACACACATGCACGCACGCACTCACTCCTAGGGCCAATTTAGAGTGTCCAATCCAACTACAGCAAGTCTTTGGGATGTGGGAGGAAACCGGAGCACCCGGAGGAAACCCACGTGACCACAGGGAGGACATGCAGACTCCGCACAGAAGGTCCCCCAGCTGAGGTTCGAACTGGAGAACCTCTTGCTGTGAGGTGACAATGCTAACCACTGCACCACTGTGCCTGCCCTAAAACATTTTGTTTCACTACTTACTGGAAAAAAAATGTAAATAACTAAAAATTTAAAACACTCTTCAGCAAATGTCGGATTAAGAAAGTGAATAAAAGAACACTTGTAATTATGTATGGCTCTAAAAATGTGTGCAAGGGGCCCAGTTTGAAAACAGCCCAAGGGGCACTTAATCCACCACCGGCTAAATGAATTTTCAATGAATGCAAGTTTCAAGGGCACAGAAGTTTAGTGCTGCGCATGCCAAGTCTGTTTTCAATGTCAGAATGCTTTGTTTAGTAAATGCCCATCAGTGTTTGTTCCACAAAATTTGAAATAAAAGTTTAAATTAAATCAAAATATCTGTAATCACTGTAAAAGTAAAGAAGAAAACAGTATGCACACTGATAGGTTTGAACAGTGTTTACAGTAGCTGATGAGAGACAGGCAAGTAATAGGACACTGCTATGGCTGCATAGGAGGGCGCCTTTGGTCCATGATCCTGCCTAGTGCCCCATTTGTCCATAATCTGGCTCTGTTTAGCACACTGGTCAAGATACTTGTGCTTCAGCAAACTGTTAATGGTAAATTCATGCAAAGAATCCATTTTAAAAGGAAAAATACTGAAATCAGTGAAAACAGATTTCAAAGAAATTAAAACAATTAGTAATTTAAGTCAAATTAAATATGGAAATCATGCAAGGAAAATGCAAATAAAGATTAAATTAAGTAGAATGAGTTAAACTTGTACAAGGGGAAGTAATTCAAAGTAGTAGTCACACTGAGCTACTTTACCAGTTGTGCCAGTCAAATTAAAACACTGGACATCCTGTAGGTCAGTGACAACAGGTTTCACTATGGCTCCCAATCATACTTCATTATAACACATAAATCAAAAGCAAAAAATAAATTATAATTTAAAATATTCTCCTTCTAAGCAATTATACAATAAATCACAAATCAACAATGAATGATTTCAGATAAGATCTAGAGTATTTGTCTAAAGTTTGTATAAATTTATAGCCGAGTAGACAGACACCTTCAGATGGCTAGAGTTTGCACATCTCAAACCAAGAAAAAACACTGTTAGCAGAAGGAAAAAGTCAGCCCACCTCTAGAAAATTCATTATGTTTGTTTATTCACAGGTAATTCCAACATAAAAATCAGATTGAGTGCTTTCATCCCCCATATAACAGGGACTTTGTCAGAATAAAGGAGTCGCCCATTCTGGCTCATTTATATACAATGGTAATTAATGACATGACAATTATATAAAGGGTTTTAAAGGCACCATCCTAAAAATACATTGTAAAATACATACTGATGAATATAAAAAACATATTCTTCAAAATAATACCCTAAAACAACAATTTTGTTTATTGTTGCCTAAAATATCTTAACATTTTTTTCAAAACATTTACATAATAGATTTTCTGATGAGAATGGGTTTGAGAGAGATAACGTCATTAAGACCTGGTTCTTGCCCAGCTTGTAATTTTGTCATTTTACCTCTCTTTCCTCGATAAATCTTCTATAGTCACAGCATTAAACTAGTAATTAGCTGTAGATGCTTTGGATCTTTTTTATTTATTTAAATACCAACAGTGTGTCAATCTGAATCAGACACTGAATCATAAATAATGCAAAATTTTGAGAATGAATAAAAGAACTCTATACAATAGCTTAAAATGACAGCAGTTAAACTGCAAGCTAACAGGCACTGCAGAAGAAAACTGGAAACTGTATACACTGATGTAAATATGTTAAACTGTTAAATAGATGTTGTTGTCTAATATGTTATACTCAAAATAAGAAATCTGTTTATTAACCCAATTGTTAAACTAATAGTTAAAAGAAGAAACAGTTAGGCTTTATGATACATAAATGTAAGCATTACAATTTAGGAGTAACCTTGTTAAGGTTTGACGAGTTAATAAGGGGCTAGGGAATAGTACATAGTGGTGCTGTTTAGAGAACTTGTATGTTAAGCTTTCTCTACATTGGTTTTAGTATCTCAAGGGGGATAGACTGTATAAAATTGCTACTTAAAGGGAACACATTTCTAAACAGTAAAGGTAAATGCAAAACTTTAAAAAAAATCCCTTTCTCGCCCTTTTATTCTTGGTCCAGAGAGATAGTGGGTAGGCATTGGTTAGGGACGAGAATGTACAGGTGCTTTACACAACAAATCTATAGCAACACTTATAAAAATTATCAGACACATTTAGTATACCATTATACATATGACCAACACCTTTAACAAAATAAATGTAGGAGTTAAAAACGTGGAATGTTAAAGAACTGCAAACTAAAGAAAAAAGAAACCTATTCCTAAACCACGCCTTGAAAACCAAAGAAGATCTTGGCGGTGACTGGAATGGCTATCAAAACCCGGATAAAGACAGATCTAATCCAAATAAACCACACAATAAAGCTACAATAGCGCTTAATGAGTTTAAACAAGACTTCAAACTATATGATCCATTCAAATATGAGGGAAATGATAATAAATCTGGAAAATTTACCTTTTATTCACAATGCCACAAAATGTGGACAAGAATAGACTTCTTAATTTATTTATTTATTTTATTTTACATTTGTTGACCGGGCTAGTCTAATTGGATATATGTCCATTTTCAGTAGAGGCCTGGGGAGAAAAGCTACAAGCATGAACTGTAAAACAAAGTTAACAATATATAACAATAATATAACAAAGACTTAATCTCAGACATATTTCTCAATATGGAAGTAACAACATGCATACACACCAGATTCCTCTCGGATCATTCAAAAATCACACTGAATATTAGGTGGGACAATAAACAGTACCTAGCCAACAGAGGCTATAACTGGTCATTGAATCCCAATGTACTTACCAAACCGGATGCAATAAAAGAGGTTGAATCACTGTTAAAAACAACCATCACAAATATCTCTAACACCCAGGTACCATTAGATATAGAATGGGCCTTGGCAAACACACAAATTAGAAGAATCTTCATTAACAAATGCATCATACTATAAAAAAATACAACTAAAAGAGGAACAAATATTAAAAGAAAAACTAGAACAGTTAGAAAAGGAACTAGAAAATAACTAACAGTCTAACTGAAGACACTCTTCTAAAACTACAAAGAGATTTGTACTTGATGGAAGCAAAAAATCTATCATTCCATGAAATAAGAAATCTAGCTAACTACTCAGGACGACTCCAAATCCCATCCACAGCACTAGCCAGACTTAGCACTCAGTACAAAACCGTACCTAGTATAAAGGAAATTAACTACAGAGACAGAAGATTTACAAAAAATGAAGAAGAAATGAAAATATTTGAACAAATATATTCTCAGATCTATGGGAAACAAACCCTACAGGCCACAGAGGAAAACAGGGCACTTTTCTTCCAAAAATTATGATTCCCTAAACTAGACATAAACCAACAGAAAATGTTAACAGAACCTATTTCACTCAATGAAATTATTACAACAATTAAATGTTTAAAACTACACAAGGCTCCAGGCCCAGACGGGCTCACATCAGAATTCTACAAATGCTTTACACCCTCATAGTTGCTGAAATACTATACTGTGTATTAAACTACATAATAAACAACAATATAAATGACATTCATTTTAATGCTTCAAAAACTATCTTTATACTAAAAGAACAATCAGACAACAAAAACCCGGATAGCTATTGACCCATCTAACTTCTAAATTTGGACATAAAGATCCTTGCATCAATAATAGCCAACAGAATGAAAAATATTACAGCCAACATCATTTCTCCAGAGCAATCTGGCTTCACACCATATAGACAGACTAGTGACAATACTTTAACCCTAGAAGCACTAATATAATTTGCAAACCAGAGAAACACCCCCATGTATTCAATGGTAGTAGATGCATACAAAGCATATGATAGGGTGAATCTAAAATTTTTACTTCAAACACTACCCTTCTTTGATTTTCCTAATAAATACATACAAATAATTAAAATACTATATAACAACCCCTATACAACCTTATACATTAATAAAACTTTGTCAAACAGAATCATGATAAAAAAAACTCAATGAGCCAATGATGCCCACTATCATCTTTCCTGTTTAACCTATACCTTGTACCCTTTTTTCTACACATTAAACAAAATATATACTATAATCCCCCAACATTATTTAATTTTAAAGTCTTCCTTCCAGCCTTCGCTGACAATCTAAACATATATTTCACTACCCCAGCTCAGACAATCAAAATAATAAAAGCAATTGAACAATTTTTGCTCATGTCCAATTACAAATTAAATCTTAATAAAACCACACCCCCAAATTTATTTCACTATTTCCTTTCTTAGATACAATTAAAATAAAACAAGAAACAAAATACCTGTGAATTACTTTCTTTCAGAATAAAAGGGAATTATATCAACATAATATAGTACACAAATAGAAAAATATAATGCAAGATTGTAAAAGATGAAATAGCCTTAACCTACCTTTCCTGTCCAAGATATCAATAATTAAAATGAACATACTACCCAGAATAACATATATATTCATGACATCACAAATAACTGCACAATGCATTATTTAATCAGTTACATACCTTTCTGCCTAAATTTATATGGGAACCCCAAAAAACAAGAATTTCATATAAAAAATTAAGGGGGGGGGTTGAATCTTCCAGACTTTAAACTTTACTATTCCATTATTAATACTTTACTATTCCATTATTAATACTAATAGAATACTGAGAACAGCTGAGCACAACCAACATCCAACACTTGAACTCCTCCCTGGGTAACAATATATTTCAGGTACACTGAAGCACTAGGCATTTATTCCAAAGCTCTCCCTTTTCTAAATAAAAAACAAATACAAGTTTACAATATTATAGAACCTTTAAAACACTATTAACATAACACAAACCTTTTTTTCTTCCTTAAATCTCTGGTCAGTGATGGAAATCCTGCAACCCCTACATAAAAACCCAGACTTGAAAATTAATAACACAATATTAGATCGTAGTACTTTTCCTTTACTAAAAGACAAAAGAATACAGGACATCTACCCCTACCACAACTGTACAATCCAAGAAATGAGAAATAAACTTAACTTACCTAAGTCATACACAATCATATTAAGACAAATTAAAGAACTTTGTTCCAGTTACCTCCAAAATAGCAGCCTACACAACAGGGACATAGATAATTGTGCATCACTATGGAAGGTTATTTTATCTAGAAGAAAAACAATATCTAACACACACAAAATAATAAATAAAATTAAATATCAGAATGTTCTTTTTTCTGACTACTGGCTGAAATTAAAAGTCTCTATTGATGAACAACTGATGAGAAAAGGTATTAAACTAACTCTGAAAACAATACTCCTTAAAAAACTGACAAACACAACTTATGATCGATAATAAGGCATACCTAACACCTACACTACTTCACAAATTTAACGCATCTAAATCACCAAATTGCCTACACTGTATGACTCAAGAGGCAGATTTAATTCATATCTTCTGGAGTTGTGTGTGTATAAGTTATGGAACTCCCTAAAAATCCAATTACAAAAAATGGGTTACAGGAATTTATTACTAACTTGAGAATTTATACTACTTCATATCCCTTCACCAAACATAGCTGAAAACCAAACAAACATAACACTTTTTTTTTTACTAATGAAGCTATATACAGCATCCAAATGGCTAGACCCTCTAAATATTACTTGGGATGGATTAAAAAAAAATGGCCATAAAACATCTTCTAGCATACAAGATGGTAATTAATGAGGGGATTAAAAATGTGAAAAATCTAGAAATTTGGGAACAGACCTTTAATATCTTAGCATAAACTAATACAAAAAAAAAACACAAACACAAATGTACACCGTAGTGGAGCCTAGGGAAATACACACAACCCCACATTTAGTAAACACTGGACTTGACTGCATAATATCATAAGTGTTGTTCATAATATCTGAATAATACTGTCTGTAAAGCACCTTTGTACATAATGTAAATAGTTGACGTTTGTGGCCTTCCATCTCACTGCCAATCCTGTATTGTATATTCTCTATATATGCGCCACTATGTAAGAGGTGGAATATATATATCTATTATCTTTATTCAAAATGAAAATAAAGATTATTGAAAAAAAAAAAAAAGAATTAATCTGTCAGCCAAGCACCTATGTCCATATTTTCATATCTATTACTATTGTTAAAACCACCATGAATATTCCTCTCAAAGTCTCAGAGCATACACATCCATTATTAGTCTCATCATATTTAGAAAGTCCTGCTCATCCATTCAGCAAATGTTAATGGAGAATTATTCTCTGTTCTTTCTTCCATATTTACAGATGCAGCCGAAAAAGGGAAAACAACCTGTAGTGGAATTCATAAAAACTGCTTTGGATTTTTTAAGAGAATATTTAATAAACAGTTTTCTTTCTACTTCTTATTGCACTTTACTGGAAGTATTTCACTTTCCCTAGTAGTGCATTGTTTTATTCTGTTTTGGTTTCTGGTTATTGGACTGTTTTCTCTGCTTACTCTGTGTGTTTGGAACTATTACATTGAACAACAGAGGCTTTTCCAAACCTACCTGAAAATCCATCCTGATCATAATCACTATAACTGTTCTCAGAGGAAAACCCCCTTCCAAGCAGGGGTAAAATATCACTGCACCTTTGACTGGTGATTTGATTGGTGATTACTGTGCATGTAAGGGTTTAACATAGTGTGCCACTGCTAAACACATGATTGAGAAAGGAGAGAAAGATATTTTTATGTTCTCAGTGTTAGAAGTTATACCCCCTAATGTGAGGAGGGGGATTTGACCAATGTTACAGAACAGGCAGACTTGAGATGGATATTTAGACTGAGATCACATCAAGACTATGGGTTGAATGATTATGCTTCTATACAACCAGCCTTAAAATCCAGAAGGCTGAAGAAATAAGTTTAAAAAGTTTTAAATAATGTTGTAGAAATGTATTGCATGTTTTCTGTGATGTAAAATAGTTTTTAAAGTAGACAGATTGCCTGTTGGTTGGGGTGGCCCAGGGGAATAGTATCTTTGTATTTAGCTCATGGTGTTTTAGTTGTTGAGTATGATCTGAAGAAGCAAAAGTGGTTTTGCGAAAGTGCTCATCATTTTTTATTAAAGTCTTGGCTTGTTTTATCCACTCGCCGTGTTTTTTTTTCATTGAATTTTTAGAACTGAGCATTTGGTTTTCCTCTGTGAGCACGGCTGAGGGTGTACCTGTAGAACTGGATTATGTTCCTCATACTGAAGTGAACTGCTTGGATACCAACAGACATAAGTTTCCTCAAGCTGGAAGGTATTCCATTACTCCCTGAACATCATTTAAACCAGGAAGGTGAGATGGATGTCATGGAAAAAGATGCAAACTACAGACTTTGGAGAATGATTTATACTGTTTAAAATGGCTGCAATGTCAACATCTACACTTGAAAGCATGCTGCACCTTTAAGGTAATCCTGAGGAGCTTGCGAGTGTTCACCATGCCCACTTACAAGGGAACCTATCCTGGCTTATTGGTTAAATGGCAACAAATTAACGTAGACACAAGTTATGCATATATGAAGTTGATGCTTGATTTTTTCATTCCTTTATTTAGAAAGTGAACTGAGCCAAAAAATCATTAAACAACAATTTGACATCTATAAAATTTCTAGTGGAAATTGGGCAGAGCTTCGTATAGGAGAGATCATAGATCGAGTTTCCCTGTATAAACGTAAACTACTCATGCTGAAATGAAAGAAGCTGCAGAGAGACATTAATAACTTTGCTAATAACTGTGTTTTTATGTGGCCAAGAGAACATTGTACTACTTATGTCTCTAACAATCATCAGCAACAGCATGACTCTAATGGAAGTTGTGAGTTAGCTATGCAGGTAACTAGCCAGCTTAATGCCTGTGGAACAGCTTCGGAACCTCCCAGTATGAATAAGGAGGGGATGGACACCAACTTTAACAGCTACTTCTGATCCCAGGGAGGGATTGCTTGCAGTACAGGGAAATGCATCTGTTTACAGCACTCCACTTGATGAATATGGATTACGTACTGAGCCTGTGGTACAAAGGAAGACTACTCTTTCGAATGTTTGACAGCCATTTTTTCAACTCCCCCTCCCCTTTTACAAGAGACAGAAGAGTTCTACCGAAGTACAGAATGAAATGGAAACAGCCACTCCAGGAAGGAAACATGCAGACACTCAAAAAAATGTGGACTCAGGTTGTATGAACCTGGTATGGAATATTTTCCTCTAGACAGTTAACTGAAGCAGAGGTTAGTATTTTATATAGAGGACTTTCATTCATACCAGCTCAATGAGCTGATGTCTCTGAAGTCATGTTAGATTTGCGAATGGTTACAAGGAATGTTGCATTAAAATTAATGTTTGGTGACAGTAATAATGAAATGAATAATGCTGTTGTGTTTAAGAAACCTAGTCAGTATATACCACAGAGCCACCCTGTCTTAGATGTATTTACTAGGTCATGTGAAGATGAGCTATATAAGCTACTGGAAAATGGGAAGGAGAGTTGTAACAATTTAACTTTTGATGAACGACAGGCACTGTCGTCTATACAATGAGAACTTAACATAGTGATCAGACCAGCAGACAAGGGTGGCTCAGTAGTTATGGAGCTTATTATTTTGACACCATGAATGCTGTTATTAGTTGAGGAAACATACAGTCCTGTGAGTTTATTTGATATAGAACGCGTGCAGGAAGAGATGTTGAGGACATTAACAGAGTGTTTAAATATGAGCCTTATGTGAAAGGAACTTTTCCAATACTTTGTGGTTGAAAGTCCCTTGATACCCAGCCTAAATAGGATGCCTAAAGTACATAAAAATCCACTGACACCCCCCTTCAGACCCACTGTGGCGGGAGGGGGATGGGTTAATGGAACCTTGTCTACATATGAGAAAAACAACTCAGACCTATTCTTGATAAATGTGACATGGTACTTAGAGATACTAAATACTTTCTGCAAGATCTTTTTATGTTTACACAAGTTGAAACATTAGTAAAGACTCAATTTATGGTGACATCAGATATGAAATGGCTATTTACAACAATATCCCATTTAGAAGGGATTCAGATGGTTATAAGTGTCTTGACTGATAAAAGTGTATTAGCAACTAGACAGATTTCATCTGCTATCTTTTGGAACTAGTGCTCAAATACATTGTTTTCATGTTTGATACCATTTACTATAGGCAAATCTCTGACGTGGCTATGGGCACATCATGTCCCAATAGCTACGCCAGTTTGGGCGTAACCTGCTGGGAGGAGAAACACCTATTAGGTTCACAGCTGGGAAGGGAACTTGTTTCCTTTTATCGTACATTTGTTGACAACCTTTCCTGCTTTGGCAGGGAACAAAGACATAACTAAGTGCCTTTGTGAATCATTTAAATACAACTTGCAGCTTTTTAGAGTTTACTATTTCATATTTTTGGATGTCCAGATTGTTAGGGGCGATACTAGCATCTTGTATACTCGATTATATCGATAGGAATGCTATCGCCCAACTTATTTACATCATGAAAGCAGGCATCCTATGCATGTCTTTAAAAATATTTTGAAGGGACAAACATTAAGGAACAGCAAGCTCACCACTTGTGATAGCAAACTAGAAGAGAGGTTAGACATTGTTAAGGAGGAGTTTTTAATAAGTGGCTATAAGGAAATGAACATTACATTAGTACGTGACAAAGTTAAAAGGGTAGGAATAGCCTAGGAAAACCTTATTTTTCACTACGCCATACATGTAATCATAAGAAGGACAGCTTAACTAATGGGATACCATTTTCACTTACCTATTCTAGATATGATCAGGGTATTAGGAATACAATATAGAAACATTGGCATGTGTTACATCTATAGCCCAGTTAGTGGGGCCCAGTCCACTTTTTGGTTTCAAGAATAAACAGTCTTTGCATAGACTCCATATTCTAGGAATGGTGGAGAGACATTAGATAACAAAGGGGAGGTTGGCATGAGGAAATGTGGAGCTTGCTCTTTTTGTCATTTAATGAGTCAACAATCTTTGTACATCCACACACTGGCAGAACATATAAAGTTAGGGCAAAGGCTGACTGTAATACAAAGAACTTAGTGTATGTTGCCCTATGCACAGTCTGTAATCAGTTTTACAAGGTAAAACAAACAGGTGTTTAAGGAGAGAATGAGAGACCATCTGTATGGTGCATGTAAGGGGTTTAACCTACAGTGCCACTGCTAAACACATGATTGAGAAAGAAGAGAAACATTTTTATGTTCTCAGTGTTAGAAGTTATACCCCCCTAGTGTTAGGAGGGGGATTTGACCAATGCTACAGAGCAGGCAGAGTTGATATGGATTATTTAGACTGAGATCACATCAAGACAATGGGTTGAATGATTATGTTTCTATACAACCAGCCTTAACATCCAAGAACTGAAGAAACAAGTTTAAAAAGTTTTAAATAATGTTGTAGAATTTTATAGTATTGCATGTTTTCTATGATGTAAAATAGTTTTTAAAGTAGACAGATTGCTAATGACTTAATTATACTTAATCTTTGAATTGTACTAGTATCAAGTAGTTACTTAGCAACCATAATTGTCTGCCTGGTTAGGGTGGCCCAGAGGAATAGTGTCTTTGTATTTAGTTCATGGTGTTTTAGTTGTTGAGTATGATCTGAAGAAGCAAAAGTGGTTTTGCGAAAGTGCTCATCATTTTTTTCTTAAAGTCTTGGTTTGTTTTATCCACATGCTGTGTTTCTGCTGCAGTTTTTGTTATTTTTTTCATTGAATTTTTAGAACAGAGTAGTTCATTTTAGAGGATTTACTTTTTCTTTTTGGCTGATGTTAAAATGTTTATAGAGACTACATTTTAAGGCAGGACATTTTTTTTAACTTTATTGAACCATTAACAATTTTTTGCAAATGTACTCTTGTCATAACACTATTTTCCATTATGAAGAAAAGAATACTGCACTCTTTTAACATGTACAGTGTCCTGGTTTCTTTACCACTCACATCACTGTTTTGTACGCCATACTTTTCAGATTCTTTTAATCCAGTGTTTTTGTTATTCACATCAAATTTTGAATTTGCTCTACATTCATAATGTCATAATCAGCCAAGAAGTGACAGAAGAAGAAACCACCAAAACCACTCATTCTTATTTATCCACTGATAATCCACATTCCCAAGAGTACCCTTTCCAGTCTTATCCTATAACTGACTTACTGGGGAGGGAGATGCTAAAACTTATGCCCTGTACAGTACTTTTTTGATTAGCTTCAGCTGCATTCCTATAAATAGTTACTTCTCACCTGCTCCAATGTCATGCCAATCTTATCCTTTTACTTTCAATCCATTTTGTACAATTAAAAGCCTCTGATACGTCTTAAGGTTGTTTCTTCTGATCAATTTTGCATTCTACTGTATAGCTCCCTTCCAGCATCTTAATTCATTCTGCCAGAGTAATTAATTTTCTCTCTGTCCCTCTGACCTTGACCTTTTCCCTAAAACTGAAGAACTTCCAATTTCTTAGAAGTCATTTATCAAAAACAGTTTTGTATTCCCTAACTCACCTTTTCCATATACTTTCAACCAATGGACAGCTCCAAAACATGTATATTGTAACTGCTTCTGCCTATTTACTTCACCAGCACTACCTCATCTGTAACCTTCCATGATCTAGTAATCTATTCTGGATTTCTGAAACAGCTATACATCTCCATCATCCACCCACTTTCAAGTTCTGCTGCTCTTGGTAGGTGTAAGTAGGAGCCTTTGGAGATTATTTACAAGCAGGGGCCTGGGAGATGTACCACTTACAGGCTGCCTAAGTCCATAGGTCTCCCCTCAAAAGCCTGTAAGAGACAGATTACAGGGGTAGGGCATTCAGGTGGTCTATATAGGACATATTACTTATGCATTGTATTTTTTTTTTTTTTTTTTAGAGAGGAACTTCTCTAGACGTTCCAATTGCTGGATGTACCTAGTTAGGTACATACCAAAGGGGGCATTGTCCTCAATAAGTCTGAAGAATGCCAAATACAGCTGAACAACAACCTTCTTGGAGCTAGATGTCATCCCTTTCCTTAAGTTGCACAACACAGACTGAATTCCTCACTACTGTAGACACGACAGTCAAAGGCCAGATTATTGTTTACTTGTATCCACAAGTCTCCAACTACTGGGCTCTCTTTCAGGTGTGCTGTCAATATGGTAGTTACTAGGGGTGGCTGATTCTCAAAGAATACCAATATGCATTTCTTAGCATTTATTTTTAGTCCATAGCTCTAACACCAATTATTTGCCTGTGTCAGCCCTTCTTTGAGAACATTAGTAATGGTGGGGGGGTTCTATGACTGCTCCTAATTTGCAGCCATCTCTGCAAATATGGTCAGCCAGAAGCCCTTGTCATTGGCTTTGACTTCAGAGTAGCAGTTTTCTAAAAGGGCAACCATAGGACCAATCCCTGAGGGACTTCCCTGGTGACTGCCTCTTTGCAGATGTGGACTCCCCAGTTCTAACTTCTTGTGTCCTGTCTGCTATCCAAGTGACATACGGATTTATACCTAACTTCTTGTGCTCGTCAACAATCCCAGAGTGGGTTATTATGTCAAATACTTTGGCCAGGTCAAAGTGAGTAATGTGAACCATTTTGCCCTTGTCCATTGTTTTGGGTACCTTCTCAAAGAAGTCCACCAGAATGAGTAGGCATGACCTGTCTAATGATTCATGGGTTCACAGGCAAGTACTAGGCTAGTTGCCCTTGTGGACCATTTTAAGCCTAGCCAATTTTCCGTTCAAGGGTTAGAATCAAACCCTATACCATGTGTGTATGAGGTAACCACCTTTACAATTATTCCAACCCCCAAACCTAATCACAGGGATTGACAGTCATTAACGATTTATAGTTATTTTTTCATAAAAAATCTTTTTTACCTACTTATTGCCATGAATTATTGTTCTATTAGTCGCCTCCCAAGAACACTATCTACTTAATTGCCACGTTCAGAGTCACACACACTTGGCAAATGTAGCTAGACTTAATCAATTCCTGTACATTAACAGCTTACAGCCTTAATCCACTGCACTAACTGCCAGACTCCCACTACCTAAATTCTTCCTGTTCCTTTCACAGCAATCATTAACCACCTTTTTTCAATTTTCTACATGGGGTTGGGTGTCATGTCAGCTGTCGCCATCTCTCTCGATTCAACGCCATGCTCCTGCCTTCTTCTACACTCATGTCTGACTCTCATATCTTCCCTCTCACAATTTTTCCAGCTCTTTGCTAGATGCCACTGTTTCCTATTGCCTTCTTTCTGTATATCACAAATCAT
The DNA here is from genome assembly GCF_019279795.1 of Protopterus annectens. Classification (NCBI taxonomy): domain Eukaryota; kingdom Metazoa; phylum Chordata; order Ceratodontiformes; family Protopteridae; genus Protopterus; species Protopterus annectens. Next base: position 692,607,878 of record NC_056725.1, read on the forward strand.
CTTTACCAGATTGTCCTCTGCTTTTCTGCACGTGCCTGAACCACTCTTTGATCTTTTCTGCAATTTGAGTTACTTTGGTTTCAGCTCTTGTGTACTCATTTCTTCATCTGTGTCACATTGTGCATCCTATCACACATCTCAGGCACTTCATTTCCATCACCTCTAGCTTCCTCAACTGCAATGCCTTTAGTGTCCTGGTTTCTTTACCACTCACATCATTGTTTTGTACACCTTACATTTCAGATTCATTTGCATTCTTCTGTAATTCACTACACCTGACATTCTATGCCAGATGGCTGCAGCCCATCTCACTCTAGCTTTGACCTTTCCATTCAGACTTCCCTTTTCTCAACCACCCTTCTCAGATATTTGAAGCTATTAACCTGTTTCACTGTCTTTCCCTTCTATCTCAATTCTCAGCTTCTTCTAATTTCCCCCATTTGCTGCCATTAGCATTTCTGTATTCAGTTTCCTCCCATGCACCTTCAGTTTTGCATTCCATTCCCCTATCCTTTGCTAAAGTTCTTGTTCAGAGTCGGCCTGTAAAGCCACATTGTCTGCATACAGCAACTTTGTTGATCTGTCCCCAAAGAACTGTTTACTAATGTAGTCCATCAGCAGTACGAACAGTGGGTTCAGAGCTAAACCCTGATGTACACCCTCTCCCCACTAGGAACCCTTCTCAGAGACAAGTGTTTGTACTTGAGTGACTGGGTCCTTCTATGTAGCTTGCACAAATTTGACCAATGTTTCTGGGACTCTGAATCACCACAGGGCTGCTCAAATCAGCTTTCTTGGGACCTAGGCAAATGCTTTTTCCAAGTCTAGAAATACCCAGTTAGATTCTTTCCTCATCTCTGTCTTCTTCTCCAATACCTGTCTCACTGCAAACATTGTGTTAGTTGTGCAGTGTCCTGATCTGAATCCAAATTGCTCATCTCCCATCTTATTTTCTACTAATCAGTATATCAGTTTCTCAACCAACATCTCTAGAATTTTCACACGTTGTGACAGGTGTTTTTATCTCTGTACTGCCTACAGTTATGAATGCCCCCTTTGTTCTTATACACTGGCACTGGTATGCTTATTCTCCAGTCGTCTGGGATACGCCTTCCTCTCCATAATGCTATGTGTACCCTTCAGGAGCCATTTCTCCCCATCATCCAACATCATTATTATATCTGCTGTGCCGTCATCTGTTCCTGCTGCTTTCCCTGCCTTCATTTTGCTTAGTGCTGTTCTTACTTCTTCTAGGGTGGGTTCCTAATCTTCTTTCATCGTAGATTGTGTCTAGGGCAGTACAGCTTCTGTGGGTTTTCTTCATTCAGAAGCTGCTGGAGATATTCCTTCCACCTGCCTTTGATGTCCTGTGGTTGTTGTTGACTTTCCTTATGAATGGTGTCTGATTATCTTCTTTATATTTATGTCCTTGCCTTGCAACCTGATATTTCTTTCTGCCACCTACTGCGTCGCTTTCCAAAAGCTAGGAGAGTGACTCTGATACCTTGTTCTTTACTACTGCAATTACCTTTCTTAGCCTCTTTGCTAGACAACCAGTATTCCTTCTTAGCTTGGTCCGTCTTTTCCATTTCCCACTTTTTCCTGAACTACTCCTTTCTTTTGATGACTTTCTGAACTTCTGCATTCCACCATCAGCTTTTCTTATGTACCTTATTTCCCTACATGGCTTGGCTACATATCTGTTCTGTAGTCCTCACACATGCTGTTTTGAAGTGCTGACATTCTTCAATTCCACCTATTTTTTCTTCTTCTTGGGGTGCTAGAGCCCTGAGTAACTCCTTGAACTGTTGTGCTTACTCTCCAGTCAACTTCCAGGTCTTCAGCCTGGTCCCTGTTGACTTTAGAACCTTCTATGACCACTGCTTGCAGCTGATTTTGGCAACCAGATTTTTATGCTGTGAGGTGACTGTTTCACTGGAGATGGCTTTACACTCACTGATTCTACCCCAGTGCCCTTTCCTTACTAGGAGGAGTTCTACCTTGGTTACATGTTGGCCACTCTTGTATGTGATCTTACAACTCTCTCGTTCTGAACCATGTGTTGGCTACTATCAAGCTATTTTGCCAGACAGAAGTCTAGAATGGCCTCTCCTACATTATTCATGTTGCCCTACCCATGAGGACCCATGCAGTCATCATATTCTACTCTTTCTGTATGTACATTCAAGTCACCCATTATCAACAACAATTCATGTTGTCTTACTTAATCTAGCTGCTCTAGGGCATATATGTGGAAATCCCCCAACCTTCCTAGAAAAGTAAAGTGGCCCCATGACCAGTGTCATATTTACTTATGGAGACTGACATTTAACACTGTAGTGTTGAAATAGAGAGGAAATGAGGCACACGGCAGAAGCAAGACAGTGCCATTGTGCACTGTCAAACCATAGTATGAGATAATTGATGGGAGGAGTAGAATTTTCTGAATGAAGTGGTTACATTTTGCACTTTATAGGAACAGCTAAGTAAAATACACTATTTTAACATAATTCTGTAAAGCAACATTTGGCATTATGGCATTCTTCCAACATGGGAGGTGACATTTTACTTTGCATTTTAAAATGACTGAAAAAAAAAGCCAGACAGTAATCACTATTCTGAAATATCACAATAATGACAATATGCATACAGAAAGGTGTGATGCAATAGTTTACCTACCTTTTTCTGCTTGCACTGTAGAATGCTATTGCAGCTGTGACATGCCATACCAATCTATAAGTTTTCTGTAATAGTTATCTACCTTATTCTGTTAGCGCAGTATATAGTGGCAGTTGCACTGTTTTGCACAATATAGATTTCTGTTACAAAGTTGACTCATAGAAAAGTACTGATAGGTTCATAGGTGTGTACTAGGCTAACAGCTCTGGAGCCTATATAAGCCTAGTCCAAGAAGATTCCCTGGCATCAGGGCACCCAAAGTTAGTGACCGGTGCCCATGTCAAGCAAGGCCATTAAAGTGATCCCCGGGGTGAACTTCCTATTGCCCAGCCACTTGTCAAGATTTCTCTTAAAGAGGGCAAGTGAAGTGCTCTGCTTGACGTGAATGGGAAGTTTGCTCCAGAGTATGGTAAGTCTCTGAGTTAGGAACCTGTCCCTCCAGCATGTTCTGTTTATTGTGGTAATGAGGTTTAGGTCCCTGGAGCATGTGGCATGGAGGGATTGGGATTTCTTTAGGTGTAGCATATCTAGCAGCTCTGGGTCAAGTAGAGATAGCCTCTAAGTAGGCGATAAGAGACGGAGTACAGCTGGAGTTTTTTGAGTCTGTCCATATAGGGCATGTGTCTAAGGCCTAAGATCCTCTTAGTGAGGTAATTTTGTGGCCTTTCCAGTTGTTGTAGGCATCTAGTGAGGTACATACCAAATGGGGCATTGTATTTTATAATAGGTCTAATGAGGGATGAGTAGAGAGGGATTATGACCTCTTTCTTCCTGGATGAGAAACCTTTTCTAATGAGATGTGCCACATAGAAGGACTTTTTGACTACAGTGGCAATGTGGTTATCAAAGGAGAGGTTGCTGTCAACCTGTGTCCCCAGGGTCTCTTATCACACCTTGGGTATTTAGTGGACTACTGCCTATGTGGTAGTTCATGGGCACTGAATGTTTCCCAAAGGGAATGACCATGCACTTTTTGACACTGAGTTTAAGGCCATGGTTCTGGCACCAGTCATTGGTGTCAGTGAGGCCTTTTTGTAGAATGTCTACATCAGTTGGAGAATCAATAATGGCTCCCAGTTTGCAATCATCTGCGAACTTGGTCAGCCAAAGTCCCTTTGTGTTGGCTTGAACTTCAGAGAAGTAGATGCCAAACAGGAGAGGACCTAGGACCGATCCCTGTGGGACACCACTTGTAACTGGTCGGTAGTCAGATTTGGATTCCGTTAATTTCACAGTGTGTGTTCTATCAGTGAGCCAGTTGGCAACCCATCTTACGACATAGGGGTTTATGCCTAGTTTAGTGAGTCTATCTAAGATTCCTGAGTGAGGGATGGTGTCGAAGGCCTTGGCAAGATCTAGGTAGGCTGTGTGAATTACCTTGCCCTCATCCACAGCTCTGGTGGCAGACTCAAAATCTATCGGGTTGAACAGGCATGATCTACCTTTCACAAACCCAAACTGTGTGGGGTCCAGAGTTTGGAGATTCCCTATGTCCTTATTTATAAGGTCCATGATGATGCGCTCCATAGCCTTACATATCAGACTCATCAGACTAATGGGGCAGTAGCTCCCAGGGTCTGTAGTTGCTCCCCCTTTGTGGAGTGGGATGACCGTAGCATTGCACCATTCAGAAGGAATGGAGCCTGAAGTGAGGCTGTGACTGAACAGGGTACTCAGGTGTGGTACCAGTTCACTTTGTAAAGTGATGTAGAACACAGCCAGGGATATAATCAGGTTAAATGGAAGCTGTATTCTGCCATGTAGATTCTTGACATAACTATAGAACGCCTTGTGGTTGGTCTTTAGAATCTGCAGCAATTTTGTTTTTGTAGCTAGCTTTAGAGGATCTGATGATGGATCTCAGTTTTTTGCTGAGGCTAACAAGGGAGTTATTCCAGTCTTGGGAATTCAACCTTTTCTGCAACAGTTTTTTCCTTCTGTTGTAGAGTTTGTTTATGGTGGGAGACCACCAGACTGGCTTCCTTTTTTTGGAGAAGAGCATCTTGGTTCTGTTTGGTATGGCCCGTTCCATGCACTTGTGTATGGGCTCATACAGTGCATTGGTGTTTGATTCAGCAGTCATGCAACTATTTTCCATTTGCATGGGTGTCGTGAAGTTAGCCACCTCTGTTTTTAGAATCCCAAAATTGGCTTTGGAGAAGTTTTTTTATGGTGGTTTCCATTTTATTTTATGGTGGATTCCAGTTTTTTTATGGTGGGGGGGTTGGGTTGTGGATATCCATGGTGATTAGCTTGTGGTCAGATCTGACCAGGGAGGAGTTGATTACTGGTGTAGAGCAATGGTCACCCATGTTAGTAATGACCAGGTCAAGGATGTTTCTACCCCTGGTGGGGGGAAGAATGAGTTAGTCCTGGGCATTGGAATTAATGAATTCCTGAAAACGTTGAGCAAATGTGTTGGTACATGAGTAATTTTCCCAGTTAATGGAGAGGTAGTTAAAGTCTCCCAGTATAAGGGTATTGGGTTGTACCCTAATATTTTCCAGTGTGTTTAGGAATGTGGAGTGGGGGTCCTGGGACATGGTCGGGGATCTATAGCAGGCTACAACCTGGATTGTAGTTTTACTCAGTATTAGTTGTACCTGAAGTATCTCTGATGCGTTATGTTGGGATACTAGTCTGGAGGTGTGCATATCCTTTATGAATATGGAGACACCACCGCCTTTAGTGCTTCAGTCCAGGTTTAGGGGCTGAAAGGTGTAGTATGACTTATAGCCTGGTAGTGCTGGGGTGCTCTCTGGCACCTTGAACCATGTCTTGGTCACTGCACAGATGTCGATGTTCTCCATTTTAAGGAGTGCTTCAAGTGAGTGCAGTTTGAGATTTAGACTTGTAGCGTTGAGTAGCATAACCCTCAGATTTTATTTGCTTATAGCTGTTATGGTAGTAATTTTTTCTTCAGGACATTGCCTAAAAAGGCACTATAGGGGAGGCAAGAGCCTTGGCCGGTATCCAGAATCCCTGGAGTGACAGGTGCAGGCCATCTCTGGTGAAGCATCGAGGTCTGTTGATCATGTCATCTCAGGCAGACAGATACTGGATCCCCTCAGAATGACACCAGAAACTTAGCCAATTGTTAAAGTCAATCATTTTCTGCTTGTGATGGTAGGATGCTACTTAGAGCTAGGGTCATACCTTCCATGGCTACAAGATCCAAGAGCTCCTCTATGTCTCTTTTCATGTAGTCCAGGGAGGTACATTTCATGTCATTCACACCAACATGGACAATGACAGAGCCATATTTGTATTTGTTGTAGAGTGACCTAAGTGTGTGTGTTATGTGGCAGATCCTGGCACCCGACAGGCAGCTGACCATAACTTTTTCCTTATTCAACCTACTGAGTAGGACAGCAGTGTGCCTTACTATTGAGTCTCCTATGACTAGTGTATTGGGTACGTTGTTTTGCCGTATGGGCTCTGGTTGAGTGGCACACTGTCTCTCATGCTTTGTGCTGGGATGTGGTGGTTGTTTGCGTTTATGCCTCAGAGGTCTCTGTTGTTTGGGCAGATTTTTATTGAGAGCCTCCGCGAAAGTAGGTGGGTGTTTTGTGTTACTATGTGAGGGTTATGGTGGTGCAAAGTTCTGGAGGGCTATGTGTTGAATGTGGTGTGATACAGGTGTTAACCTTCTCCTTTTGACTGGCTAATCCAGTCTTGGCTGGAGAGGGCTTGGCTTCCAGTTTGGTTATATATGTACAGCTCTCACAAGTCATAGTGTTGGGAGGTAAAAGGAGAGGGTTGTCTGTGCACATGAGGCAGTTGCTACATTGCTTCAGGATGCCCAAGTTCACCAGGCTTACAGGAGAAAACACAGGGAACTGACCTTTAGACATGCCTGGATATGAGCTCAATATATTGAATACTGACGCCTTTTACAGCAAAAATGTCACTCAAAGTGTCTGAGTCTGTACACATCACTGCCAAACACTTGAAACTAATACATAGCCCTGAAAATTTAAGGATGACGTGTTTAGGCAGATATTCTAAAGTTAGGAAGAAATCAAGTAGTACTTACTGAAAATAAATAAATGAATAGAGGGGAGTTGCATGAATGGCTACTGCCTGGCTACTACTATTTCAGCACAGCTTCAATCTGTTGGGATACAATACTCCTTTGCTTCTTCCCTCACCAGAAGCAAAATGTTAGCTCCAATCCCAAGAAGAGAAGCAGGCCATGGCCTGTTTGGAGATCCACAGTCTTGTTCCAGATGTTGCAAGAGTCTGCAGGCTTGCAGCCTTTTTCTGTTAGATGCCTCGAATAGCAACCAGACCAATCAGGTACATTAAGTACAGGCACTCACTCTCCAACCAGAGTCAGGAATCAATGCACTCTGCTCCTACTCTCACCAGGATCAGAATACAAGCACAGATTCCAAGCTGTCACCTAGAAAGCAGTTAAGCTTTCTGGTGATCAGCAGTCTATAGGAAATAATGCAACTGCACTCCTCCGCTCACCAGGAAAAAACAGAAGCACTAATTCCAAGATGACTACTGAGAGGCAGAATGTGGGCTCTCCGGTAACTGGTGGTTTTGCAATAGATGCTTAAAGGTAAGATGGAAAAACGGTTTATCCTAAACACTACAGTGTGCACTAGAGGAGTTAGATTTGAAAGTAGGTAACTAAGTTTTACCTGTCTAAAAAGTTAAGTTTCAGTGGAGAGTCACTATTTTTAAAACAGCAAGATAGATTGAAAGGGGGTGGTCACTTTTTTATTCTAGTACTATGGAATACAGTAGGATGGCCAATAAATTTAAATAGTTGAAGGGGGGTGATTTCACAAAATGATAATTTTGTGCTTACTCACACCAACCAGTAAAAGCAGAGAGGAAATGAGATATATGATCAAACTGACATGAGGGGCAGGCAACTAGAAATTCAGTAGTGTTCAAGAACACAACAATAACCAGGTGGGAGAGTGGGAAAATTTTCTGTCTGGCTCACAAGAGACAGAGCTGTGGTGTCTTTTCAAGTTTTAATATACAGTTAAAAGCAGAATACAAGTAAAACAGTGCAAAGAAAACAAATCACAGTATACAAAATAGAAAAAGGCAATAAAGCAATATAGAATACAACAAATAAAAAGCAAACCAACCTTTCCCTCACAGCAAACTGCAGCAGAGTCTGGGTAAGCCTTTCCAGTAAAGCTCTGAAATATTTTATTTTACCCCTTAAATAGAAAGTTTAGTTCCTAGCTCCACCTCCTCAGTTCACAGATGATTAACCTTAATTGACCTCTTCAAACTTATGTGCGACTCCTTGATTGACCTGTTCTAATTTCTGTCTGACTCACAGGAAACAGAGCTGTGATGTCTTTCCAAGTTTTAATATGCAGTTAAAAGCAGAATACAAGTAAAACACAGTGTAAAGAAAACAAATCACAGTATACAAAACAGAAAAATAAAATAAAGCAATACAGAATACAACAAATAAAAAGCAATCCAACCTTTCCCTCACAGCAAACTGTAGTAGAGTGTGGGTGAGCATTTCCAGCCAAACAGGGGCAGTAAGCAGCAATGCATTTTTCAATGATATCATTACACTTGAGACACAACAAAATTAGCAGTACCTTGTATGGTACATATTAAATTATACTATATGGGGAAAGATAATTTCCAGAATGGATAGTTTGTAATTATTATTGAGGTGGCCAAGCCAGAGCCCGACTATAAACTTGGCTTGGGCTAGAGATTCAGATTGTGGAAGAGCCAAGAATAAGCCGAGCCACAATCACAAGATCTCTTTTTTTTTCCCTTGAATTTCATAGTTTCATAGATTAGTAGTACTAGGTTAACTGCCTCTGTGGGCCATTTTAAGCCTAGTCAATTACCCCATGTGAGAATCAAACCCTGCACCTTGTGTCTAATAAGGTAAACACCTTAACCATTATGCCAACCTTCCGAGTAACTGCTGACTGTTGAATCAGAACAGACAAGCAGGCTGACAGTACTTTCTATTAGTCTGGCCTGTTTAAGCATTGTATTTGGCTGGAATTTCAGAGAGGGTAGTGCCACAGTCCAGAAAAGAAAGAGGATTTAAACATTTTGCATGGGAAAAGACTGTTGCATGATGTTGTAGTTAGTCAATTCTTTTATAATAAGAATTGCAGCTCATTTTTAAGATGAGAGGTGCATTATTTCCTTTACTCCAGAGTGCTTGCATGCTTCCACGGAGAAAGACAAGCCTGTTTCAGCGACAGAAAGAGAGATCAGGAAAGCATGGAAAAAACTAACGCTAGGGACAGCATGTGTATAATTATTTTGTGCTTTTTTGCTTTAACTGAGTTAAGCCCAATCTCTCAATTGTCTTTAATTTTAACTAAATGCAGTAAATCTCAGAGAGGTTCTTAATGTATGTTTTTGTATACATGTGTTCAAGAGCAACATGTTGAAATTACAATATTACTGTATTGTTGCTTCTTTTTTTCACTCTTCACCATCAAGCATCAGACACGCAGAGAAATGGGCTGCCTTTTTAGGGAGTGGGTGGAGGCACAAGTTCATAGGAGGTTACTAGGCTAATGGCCCTAGGGCCCTTACAAGCCTAGCCAAATTCAACCCTTGTTCCCTTAGCAGTCTAGAGATATGGTCTATGTTATAAGGAGATCTAAATCAGCACCAACTGCCCCTATCCAAGAGGGACACAGGTGAAACTCCTGGGGTGCATATGCGGTTTCCATCCAATCATCCAAGTTAAAAAGGGTTAATCAGGGGCTCTGTTTAACCTGTGTTGGAAGTTTATTCCAGACAGGTAACCTCTAGAAGACATAACTGTCTCTTCAGCAAGTTCTGCTGATGTCACATGCTAGGTTAAGGTCCATAGAGTGAGTGAATCGTGTACCATTTGACTTACAAATGTGCAGCATTCCCATTAAGGCAGAATCAGAGGTTGCTCTGTATGTAAGGCACAGGCCACCTCTGAGTAGTTTATACTATACACAGTATAGTGACAATAAGTTCAGTCTCTCCACGCAAAACGTGCTGAAGACCCCGAATTGTCTTGTGAGGAATCATTAATGTCTCTCCAGTTGCAGCAGGAGCCTGTATAGGTGCAACCAAATGGAGCATTAGACTCTATTATTGGCCTGATGAGGGAAGAGTATGGGAGAGGGGTATAACCTTTTTGTTCTGGAAGCTATGCGCTTGCTTATGAGGTGAGCAACGTAGAAGGCCTTCCTTACCACCATGGAGACTTGGATATTAAAAGTAAGGCTGATGTCAACTTGTGTGCCCAAATCTCTCACCATTGATTTAGAGCTTAGGGTGTTGTTATTAATATGGTAATCTGCAGGGACATTGCCTTTGCCAAAGAAGATGAATGGAAAGATGTTAAAAATCAGCAAGCAAAATAGAGTACTACTGCCAAAATTTAATTCATCCTCAAATCATGGTGAGTACCTAAACGAGGTGGACCCTGTTTTTCTACAATATCTTAGATGGCACTAATATATAGACTGCATTTTATATAGCATATATCATGGACAGAAGTAGGTTAAAAATTAAAAAAAGATAGATGGGAGCACAAGAACCAGGATAAAAAAGTACCCAATTCTGGTTGGCGCACTGGTTCCAGGACTTGAAAAATGACAGTGGAGAATCCTCAGGACAAGGAAACATTACTACAATGGGACTAGGCCAGGCACAGGGGGACGATGGACGCCCTGGTGTAGAAGGAAGCAGCAGTCCACAAAAGTCACAAAAACTGATGGGCCAAAAAAAAAAGCCATCAAGATCAGAGTGGGCATAGTGAGTATAAGAAAGAAATTTACTATTATGCAAGAAGCCTAGAATTTCCAGACAGAAGATGTACAAAAAGATTAAAAGAGAAATTAGAGGAAAAAAATATTCCCACAAGAGAAACTGTCATAAGCACCAAATAAAAAATTGTGTTAATTAATACAACAGATTTGTGAAAAATATTATCTAGACCAAGAAATCTTGGTCTGTTTAGAAAAAGAAACAACTGGGGATGTCTGGAAATATAAAGAACAAACTCTAAAGACTTTTGAAAGGTATAAAAAGGAAATATGGACATGGGAAAGAAAGAAAGATCTGATATGGTGCAATACTTATGCAAAGGGGAAAGCCAAATTAATCAACACAGAAAAGGCAGCCCCAAAGATATTCTAAGAGTAATACAGACAAAGGCATCCAGATATGGAAAATTTCACAAAAAAAAAATAAGATCACAGACAGGAAACATAGAACAGAAGATTATTAAAGTAGAAGTTAAAAAAACAGAAGATGAAGTTATGGAATACTTGCAAAGTGAAGGATTTAATGTAGAAAGTCTAACAAAGGTTACATCCCAGCATGATGGAACAACGAGTCCCAAGTAAGGAGAAACAGGAGGTAGGTTCAGGAGGTTTACTATCATTACTTCGAATGGCAAAACATCTGCCATTCAAAATAATGAAAAATTAAACCGAAACCACACATTTCAAGCATACACAATGTCTGTCCAAATGATCGACACATTTGAGTCAACATTTTCACCGAAAATGTGATGTGATAGCTATATAGGAGCTGATGTAAATCAAACTCCTATACGACATATCACATTTTTGCAGGGGGGCAAGCCCCTGTGCGCCCCAAACGCCCTCTGCTACTAATATATTCCAACTCCAAGATCGCACTACAGTGGGGATATGGATGAATTTCCAATCCCCACTGTATAGCGATCTCGTACATATAGTCGAACACACTTTTCATTTTGCAAACATTCTGATTTTCAGCAGCATAACTGCCGACAGAATGTCATTCGCACAAATGATAGTAAACCGGTTCAGGAGACATCTAAAGATGAAATATGGACATGGGAAAGAAAAAGCGATTTAATTTGGTGTAATATTTATGCAAAGGAGAAAGCAAAACTAATCAATACAAAAAGAGCAGCACCAAGGATATTTAAAGAGAAATATAAGCAAAGGCATCTGGACATGGAAAATTTTACAATACAAAAGAATAAGAAAACAAAGGGAAAAGTAGAAATGATGATTAGCAATGGAGAAGTTAAAGAAATAGAACATGAAGTTATGGACTACTTGAGAAGTGAAGGATTTAGTGTAGAAAATCTAACCCAGAAAAAAGAGCATGATAGACAATGGATCTCCAAATTAAGTCAAAACCAGTGGAGCAGGAAACATCTGATCAGTTGCCAGATGAAGATACTTTGGGGCCTTCCATTAAAACAAATACAAACCTTCAGTTGGTATTGCACAGCAAGGGGAGGAACAGGAAAATGTGGCAACTCTGATGCAGCCAATGTTGTGGGTTGATAGGCTGGTGAGTTCCCATATGAAAGAGCAATGGATGACAGGATGAAACCAAAGAATGTGGTACAGGAGGATGCTGTGGAACTATCTACAGAATGCTCACGGGAAATGGGGAACAAAGAATATGCCCTCAGTGTAGAAAAAAATTATCTAAGAAGAGTTGCTTGATTTAATACAGATAGACAGACATAATGAGATCAATGAAATAAATTAACTGCAGAAAGTCAATAAAACCCAAAAAGTTAGAAGTTTGATAAAACAAATGAACACAATAATTAGGACTGTCCATAGAGATTCATACAATATAACAGAAGTAAACCGGATATCAGGAATTTGTTTAATGTGTTCAGATTTGTAAAGTAATACTTTCTTTTTGCTGTATTTGGATCTATACAACTAGTATTCATTTTTCTGATTCCTGACTACTGATCTGCTTATTTGATTATTTAACTGGTTGATTCTGTCATTCAGGAATTGAGTTTTACTGACACTACCACTGCAGCTATGTTGTCTTTATGCTACTAAAACTGCTGTTATAACTGTAATGTACATCTAATTGACCTAGTCTTGGAGTTAGAAACAGTACTTACTGATTTAGCACTACAGTTGTCTCTGCTACTGCTTCAGCTGTGCTGTTGTGTTCATTTTCCTTTTTCTTGTATGCACAGGATAATTGGCTGATAAATGTATTGTGCATGATTTATTAACCTGTTTCCAAACTAAGTTATGGCACTGTGATGTGGTTACTGTTGAAGCATTCTCAAACTGTAGCAGTAGCATCTATTCTCCTGCTTTATCCACACTATCCTCAGATTTGTATCTTTTACACCCTCCTATCTCCTCATTACTTCCTTTGACCTGTCTTTGTCTCCTTCTACTAGCTTCATCCTCTCTTTTTGTTCTCTCTCTCTTCAGAGCACACTCAAGCAAATCTGCAGTCTGCGGCTACCATTCCACCCATACAGTATAAGAAGGAATCAGTACTGCAAACTAAACAAGGATATACATTTTGGGCCTCAAGAGCAGGGTCAGTCCACCCAGGCATTCTACTTGTATGTTTTATGAGAGTAAAGTTATTACATTAGCAGTATTTCTTAGCAGTTCTCAGTTTGCTAATAAAACTGACTGTTGTAGCCTTGTGTCCTCCCCTCCCCCAGCTAGTGCAGTAATCCTAACTGTCCAATAGACAGTATACATTTAATTCACATCCCTGTGACTAAATTAACCATCAAGCAGCCCTCTCAGTGCTTTCTGCCTTAGTTTGCATCACTTGGAGGCCCAACTGTTTATTTGCATCTCTGTACATTCCACTTCATTGCTAATGTATCTCCCTACTCTAATCTGTGCACAAACTGGTTACTAATCAGCAAGTCAATGTGAAGACACACTCCCAACCTTAATAAACTTTGCTGTCTCTTTCCTCCTTCACTTTACAGGTAGTTTGAATTATTACTTACCCCCTCTGAGGCCTTCACTGATTTCCACTGATTGCCTCTGGTTTCTTTGCATTTCACTTGGTTTACACCCTGTATGCTATCCCCTTCCCCCAATACAAAATCTATATTAGAATCCTGCTGAGCATGGAGCCATCTTTAAATTTCTAGTCTCCCACCAGGGCGCAAGTGTTCTTCAGCAATTACATTCTGCTTGCCGGTAAGCCATTAGACCTCAGGAATTTGTTTAAAGTGTTCAGATTTGTAAAGTAATGCTTACTTTTTTCTCTTGTCTTGGTTGGCTCTGCCCCGCTCTGTTCGCCCTCACTAATGGTTGGGCTCTCTCTGCTCCCCTGCCCTGCCCCCACTACCTCTACATTTATAGTAATCACAGCCACACCCACAGCTCACCTTCACATCACCTCCACCAATCACAGCTCCTCAAGTCATATCACATTATACCACACCAACTTGCTCCACACAAAATACTCCCAATCACTCTCTTTCCCACTAGGCATTTTTTACATCACCCACACTACTTCCCCATCCACACATAGTGCAACCCTATAATTCCTATTCAGACCCCCCCATCTAGAAACAACTTAAACTTTATAACCATGACTATCACACAACTAAGTCTAGTCTGTCTTCTCATAATTCTTTACAACATAAGTTATCACTCTAGCAATATCCCTAAACTTAGTAGCACAACACTACATTATGGACTCTCGTATACAGACACCACACATTATAATATCATCTGCCCGCAGTTATTCAAGAACTACATAACGGACCAATTCAGAACTAAACACATATGCTCTCATTCCTACTCCAAAAACACACAATACTTTCTCACACTCCTCACCAAACTCCAACATCTGTATAACCATTTTAACTCCAGGCTCACCATAAGTGGGGATATCCACCCCAACCCAGGCCCAAATCCTCCTGTCCAACACAAACTGCTCCAACACAAATGTCAGAACATAACACCCCCACTTTCTTCATCCCTGGGCAAATCAACAGCAGCAGCAAATCCAACCATCTTTTAATGTTAAATATTAACATTAGAAGTGCCAAAAATAAAATACCTGAACTCCAGGCCACAATAGCACACTACTCCCCAGACATGGTTGCTTTAACAGAAACCTGGCTAAATGAAAACATAGCTAACTCAGAAGTACTCCCTACCAGCTAAAATATCATTAAACAAGACAGACCACTTCGTAAAGGGGGTGGAACTGCCTTACTGTACAAGTCCAACTTAACTGTCCGTCAATTACCAAACTCCTACCCCTCCCCCAATAATTGGGACATACTTATCTCACAACTTCAACCTAAAAAGGTCATCACCATAATTGTGATCTATATTCCACCTGGTAATACACCTGCTAGCCTTGAAGACTTCTTATCCTGGTGTTCTTCCACATACTCACAAGAAACCCTTATTCTGGGGGACTTCAACCTAGATTGTTTCACCTGAACCCCCAAGTAATCTAATAAATCTCCATGGCTACCAGCAGCTAGTCCAAATTCTAACTAGATGTGATAAAAAATCTAAAAGGGAATCCATCCTTGACTGGGTCCTAACTAACAACCTCACATTTTACCTTCACACAAGCAGTCTCCCAGACACCTTAGGTGACCACAGCATAATATACTTTATACGTAGTAGAACAAGCATAGGCAAAACCGCTAACTATATATCCACTAGAAACACAAAAAAATTCTCTCCTGAGGTCCTCAACACTTTACTCTGTAACTGTGACTGGACCCCCCCTAAAAACCCTCCCACTTGACCAGCTGTAGCATATTTTAACAAAACATTTCTACAACACCTAGACATTGTCACTCCATTGCACAAAATCAAGGTTAGAACCTCTACAAACCCCTGGCTCAGTAAAGAAACCAAACAAATCCTCAAGTCCAGAGACACTGCCTGGCTTTACTATCAAAAAAACAAAAATACAAAGCCTAAGTACCAAGAACTGTGCAACCGTGCAAAAAAAATGCATTAGGCTGGACAAAAAATCTTACTACACAACATTACAAACTAAATACTAACAACCCACAAAAATTTTGGAAAAATGTAAACCAGCTACTAAAATCCACCCAAAAGGCTACCCTCAAACCAACCACCCCTGACACTAAAGTTCCCATCGAAACACAATTCAACTCCCACTTTGTGAACTCAATTCTATCCTTAGTATCACAGGACAGTTCCTTCCTCACTATCCCCCCAACACAAATAACACTAATACAAGCTTTACCCTCAAAACAGTTTCCACCACTTCAATCAAAAGCATGCTCTCCAAACTAAAAACCTCATCAACAGCAGCCGACCTACTCCCCAGCTATTTCTTGAAACTCACAGCAGATGCTATTGCTATCCCAGTCTCCACTCTCATAAACAGATCAATTGTTGAAAACTATGTGCCCAAACTCTGGAAAATATCCTGTGTTACACCCATACATAAAGGCGGGACCTCCACTGAACTTAATAACTACAAACCCATTGCTTTACTCACCCCCCTGGCCAAAATCCTAGAAAAATGCATCCATACCCAGATACTAAACTACCTCCTAGACAGCCAACATCCTGTCACCTATTCAGCATGGTTTCAGACCTGCCCATAGTACCACTACAGCCCTCCTCTGCTTCACAGACACAGTAAACTGTCTCAAAAATGAAGGCCTACAAGTGTCAACTCTTTTTTTGGCTATGTCCAAAGCATTTGACACAATCTCACTCCAAATCCTGCTAAACAAACTAAACCAATATTATCTGTCAAATTCCACTCTTACCTGGTTCCAAAGCTACTTAACTGACAGGTATCAAGCTGTGAAATGGGAAAATTCTCTCTCCTCAGCTGCCCATAACTATAGGAGTCCCACAGGGTTCTATCTTAGGACCACTACTATTCACAATCTTCACAAATGACCTCCATACCTCCACACAGCATGCATCTATAATTCAGTATGCAGATGACACTACCTTAATCTGTGCTGCACAAAACATTCCCACCCTCCTGCAAACAACTCAACTAGCATTCGCTGACATTGAAAACTACCTTACCAAAGCCCAACTTATCCTCAATCCAAAGAAAACTCAGCTTATGATTATAACCAGTTCTAACAAAAACACTAACAGTCAATTCACTATCTACTCCACAAATGCTACTCCAATCGCTCCAGTGGCACAGGCTAAGCTATTGGGAATAACCATGGACTCCCACCTAAAATTTGATAGTCATCTCAACTTAACTATTAAAAAAGTACATGCCAAACTGGGGTCACTCTACCGTATCAAACCATTTCTTACCAACAACACAAGATCAGGCATTGCTCGCTCCCAACTTCTATCCACCCTACTCTATGCATCTCTCATTGCCGCTTTGCTGCTAATTGCTCATATAGAACTCATCACTGTACTGCTTTGAGACAGCTCCACTGGCTTGAACTGCCCAACATCCTAACCTACCATCAGCTCTGTCTCTGTCATTCTATCTATTACCTCCCCAATAAGTGTCCTGCCCTCAAAAACCTAGTACAACATCACTCAGCCAAAAGGCCTCTTAGATCATCAAGCAAACTACTACTAGAAGTCACCAACAGCTACAATAGCTTTGGAGATGCACTATATAGTAGTTCAGTGGCTAAAAAATGGAACTCTCTCCCCACTAGCATTCAAAACACATCATCAAAAAACTCATTAGGCAACATCTCAAGCAAAGTTGGCAGTGCCATGATTGCGCCCCAGGCTAGTGAAAGCAGATAACATATACATACTAAATCTAGAGCGCTTGATAATAGTTTTCAATCTTACTAACAAACACTGGCTAATCTACATTGTATGTACTGTACCTGTGTACTATGTATGTATTCTACCTATGTTCCAAATTTCAGCTGTACACCACAAATCTATTAATTACCTTTATTTTTAAAATTAATATTTTTTTTGTTTGTTCTCTCCACTGCAACTGTTAATGTGCTGCGTACCACTGTAAAAACAGGTCTCTTGTAATTTGTGTGTATACTGATCATGTCTAAATAACTAAATGTATCTGTAATTTTTCTTTGTGGAGCTTTTCTCCCCGGGCCTCTGCTGAAAAAGGGCCTTTTCAGCTCAGACACCCCCGGTTAACAAATGTAAAATACATAAAATAAAAATATACTACTGTGCAGCTAAATTAATAACAGATAAAGTCATGTGGTAGTAAGGGAAAGGAAGAGAAAAAATCAAATGCCATAGCAAGGGAAAGGAAGAGGAGAAATCAAATGCCATCTTGGAAGTATCGAATAGAGAAAACAATAAAGCATTAAGACAAGAAGTGTCACTATTAGAAGATTATAGAACAGGGAACAGATCAAGAAAAATACTCAGACAGACGTGATAAAAGCAATGCACAGTATCAGAACAGATCAAGAGTTATTGTGCACTATCGCAAATAATAAACTAAAAATATCAGCACAGGCAGGAAAAACTTAGAAGATACACAGATACATATACAGGAAACATACAAAACAAGCAATTTATTGACAACCTGGGAAACAAAGCAAAAGTAATTGAAACACCACCAAGAAAAGAATAAATAGATACATTTTGAAGAAATCTTTATGAAGACCCTGTGGAACATGAAGATGCTGAATGAATAGAAGAAGAAAAAGAAAGAAGTTGTTGCTCAAATGTACAGGATGTGCAGTGGGATGCAACGGTCAGACTGAATGAAACAAAGTTAAGAAAACCCCAGTCCCAGACACAGTACATAAAGTATTAACATTTTCACATGAAGATTTAGCCATGAGTAAGAATTATTTGTATGCACACCCTGAACAGACACCAGCCTGGCTAACAGGAAAAACAATACTCCTACTTAAGAGTGAACCTACAAGGCGTCCTAAAAACTATGGGTCAAAACTTGCCTTCCGACGACTTATAAACTACACACTGAAACTGATGCAGACAGAGTTTATAGTCATTTAGAAGAAAACTCAATCATGGCAATAGAACAAAAAGGTAATAAAAGAAAGTCGTATGGAACAAAGAATTATTTGACATTAAATAAAGTATGGAGAACAGTATTGCATGCACAGACTACAAAAAGAAGTTTGATAGTATTCCCAAATTCATGGATAAAAGCGTGCTTAAAGGTGTATAAGATACACACTACACTGATTGATTACATTACAGCAACCAGGAAACAGTGGCAAACCACTTTACAGTTAAGCCATGGTAAAGAAAAAAATACTATTTCAGGGATACAGATTCAAAGGGAGATATTCCAGGGTGACTGTTATTGCTGCTCTTTTGTCTTGCCTTTAACCCATTAAGCTGTCTACTGAACAGATTAGGTCATGGATATAATCTGGTTCCCAGAAATCAAAGTGTAAAAGCTTCTCATCTTCTTTTTGCAGATGATTTAAAACTGTATAGTTCATCATATGAGGAACTGAAAGCCCAACTGCAAGTGGTCAAACCTTTCTCAGATGATATAAGAATGTCATTGGGTCTTAATAAATGTGCAAAAGCAACATTTAAAGCAGGAAAGCTGCACCACCAAGAAAATATCAGTTTGGGACTGGAACATGATAACAAATAATTTGAGCAAGAGGGTGTGTACAAATATTTGGGAACTGATGAAGGAACAATAAAACATGAACGAATGCCAATAAAACTCAGTAAGGAATATTTTAGAAGCTTTACATTAATACTAAAAACAGCACTGATGTCTAGGAACAAAGTCCAAGTTATAAACCAATTTTCTCTTCCTGTCTTAACTTACAGTTTTGGAGTGACTGACTGGTCCCAAAAGGTGGTGGATTAGTTAGATAGGAAAACAAGGATGCTCATCAATTGATTTATAAACCTCAGTGCATACCAAGACTATATATTCCCCATTCTGAAGGAGGTATGGGCCTCCTTGAAATTTATTACATGTATAGATCTGCGATAGTGGGACTGCATACTTATCTGTTGACCTCACAAAACCCAAATGTAGTGAAAGTTTTGAAACATGTGGAGAACAAGTCTAAGATGACTTGCCTGCTTAGTTTAGCAGAAGCATATCGGCATCAAGCGGGAATGAAAATCAAACCAGAAGCAGATAAAATCAGGTAGTAACAATGTGCCAAAAAATAAAAAAGAATATAAGGTGAAGGATCAGATGAGAAGGCAAGAAATGTGGAAAATGTATAAATATGGATGCAAGTCTAGGAAACTCTTGGAACAACCTCATGTTGATCAGGATCAAAAGCAGAAATGGTTAAGGAGGGAGTGAATTTAAGCGAAAAGACAAAAGGTTAATATTGGTGGCTCAAGAAAATGGACTACGTGCACCTTGGTTTACAATGTCCATTGAACATGTGGGAGAAACAGACAAATGTAGGTTTTGTAAAACAGAACTGGAAACAGTTGCACATCTTGTTGCTGTCTGTGATATACTAATGGCAGAAGGGCGGTATACTGAAAGGCATAATAATGTGGCAAGACTGTTGCAGTGGGGATTGTGCAAACATTATACCACTGAAGTAGGCGATAAGCACTGGAAACATGAGCCATGAAGTATCATAGAAAATTATGAAGTGTATATCACATGGGATCATCCATTACCAACAGTTCAAAAAATAGATGCAAGGAAAACAGATAATAGTCCATGAAAAGAGAAAATTAGCATTAATTATTGAAATTGCTACACCCAGTGACTACAGTGTCTTATGTACAGAAAGACACAAAGTCATAAAGTACCAAGATTTGCAAGCAGAAATGATGGCAATTTGGAAGAAAGATACCCAGGCAGTTCCAGTAGTAGTAGGAGTAATGGGTCTTACAAAAAAAGAATTTACAATCATACTTAGATATATTACAGATACATGTAACTCCATACAAGTTGCAGAAGGAGTCACTACTGGGCACATTGCAGGTGCTGCAAAGAGCACTTCTGGCTAACATCAAAGATTGAAACAATACTAACTTCACAAACTTTAATCGTAATTTGACTTGGGAATGGGGTCCATTCCTGTCATGGTATTAGTTCCCAAAAGACTTTGAGAAATTAAGAAAAGAAGATAACACATTTTTTGCATTGAGTTTAAAACCATGACCTGTATTGTCTTGTACGTATCCCATTCTATTCTTCTATATTTTCTATAATATAGAATATTCTATTCTCTTATATTTTCTCTTTTTCAGTCACTGCCTGGTATTAGCCAGTTCTATTTTTGTTACGACTATGCCTTCTTGAAACGTTTGCAATATGTTGTAAATTAGCCTGTTACATTATTGTTAAGAATATCTCCTCATTGTTGTTTTGTAATTTTTTTAACTTCACTACTTGGAGCTTTTCTCCCTGGGCCTCCACTGAAAATGGGACTCTGGCCCAGTCGGACATTCCCAGTAAAAAAATGTAAAATAAATAAATAAAAATAACAATTACTGGTTTATGTAAGTCCTTCTGGTAGAATGCTGACATCATTTGGGGACTCAATGACTGCTCCCAGTTTGCAGTAATCAACAAACTTTGTCAGCCACAGACCGTTCGTTTTTGCCTGTACTTCTGAGAAGTAGATACCAAACAATAGGGGCCCCAGCACGGATCCCTGTGGAACACTAATGGTAACGGGTCTGCTGGTGGAGGTGGAGTTCCCTATTTTGACTGTATGTGGTCCATTGGTGAGCTAGTTTGCAACCCACTTGACAGTATATGGGTTAACCAACAGCTGGGTGAGTTTTTCAATGATGACTGAGTGGGGTATTGTGTCAAAGGCCTTGGCCAAGTCTAGGTAGGGCGTATGCATAGTTTTGCCTTCATCCTGGGCTTTGGTGACAGTCTCGAAGAAGTCTATCAGGTCCAACAGGCAGGATCTCCCTTTAACAAAACCAAATTGGGTCAATTCAAGTGTTTGAAGGTCTTTTATAGCTGTGCTGATAAAGTCCATGATGATTCTCTCAATGGCCTTGCAAATACGGCTGGTTAGGCTAATGGGTCTATAGTTCCCAGGGTCAGTGGATGCACCCCTCTTGTGCAAGGGAATGACAGTAGCAGTTTTCCATTCAACAGGCACAAAACCAGTGCTTAGGGTGTGGTTGAAGAGAGTACCCAATGGTGTTGCTAACTCCTGTTTTAAACCATTGAGAACACAGCCTGGGATGATATCAGGTCCCACAGAGGCTGTGTTTTTTGCCTTTGAGAGAGTGGTTAAGACCCGCTGTTTAGATATACTAGGTAGAGAGAGTAGGTGGTAGGAATGTTTTGGGGTATATGTGGCGGGGCAGGGGGGACAAGTTTTCACTGAACCTCTCCACTAGTAGGTTGGCTATTTCCAATGGTTTAGTATATGTGGTACCATTCACTACCACTTTAGTGCACATCTGGGCTTTTCCTTTAAGGTTTCGGATGTAGTTAAGAATGCCTTGTGATCATCCTTAGCAAAGGATGCTAATGCAGATTCATAGTTAGCTTTAGAGGACTTTACAAGATGTCTTATTTGCTTGTCCAAGCTGTGAAGGGTGTGCTTCCAATTCTGAGACTGTTCCTTCTTGCTCTTATTCAGCAATTTCTTCCTCTTATATAATAACCTGTCTATGGTGGATGCCCACCAGGCAGGCTTCTTTTTTCTTGAGGATCTTGCTTTGGTCTTATCAGGAATGGTTGAGTCAATACAACTGTATAGATGTTTATAGAATGCATTGGTGTATATCCCAGTATAGGTGTCCTTGCCGTCAGTGAGAACAAGAGCTTTGAAGCTATTATAGCCTTCGCGTAAAAGGCTTTAGTTGGCTTTGGAGAAGTTTTTTAGCCTAATTACTCCTGGGGGTGGGGGGTCTGATGCTATTGCTACTTCGCAAGAGACTGATTTATGCTCAGAGTTCACCAGGGAGGGCCACACACTTGTGGTGCACCATTCTACCATGTTAATGAGTACCAAGTCTAGAATGTTTGGGCCCCTTGTGGGGGTGTCAACTATCTGCTCTAAGGCATTTCAGTAAACGAAGTCCAAGAACCTTTGGGCGAGTGTGTTTGTATATGTATAATTTACCCAATCTATACATGGGTAATTAAAGTTGCCCATAACCAGGTTGTTTGATTGTATTGAGCGAGTCAAATAGATCCAAGTAGTCAGTGGCGATATCATGGTTCATGGAGGGGGATCTATAGCTGGTGATAACCTGGAGAGGGGGTTTTCCTATTGTTATTTGCACATGGAGTAACTCTAGGGAATCATTCTGTTTAACCAATCTGGTGGTGTATTTATCTTTGATGAATATTGATACTCCTCCTGTAGTTTTCACATGTTCATTTTGTGGTCTGAACATGTGGAAGGCATTATACCACAGTATGGCCAGGATGCTCTCTGTGGCCTTGAACCAGATCTCTTGTGACTGTACAGATGTCCACATCTTCCAAGGAGGGGAGTGCTTCCAGTGACTGCAGTTTCAGATTTAGACTCTTAGCATTTGGCAACATAAACTTAAGGTTGGTTTTTGACGATATTTTTATGTTGGGGAATTTTGTTTTTGTGACATTGCCTAGAAAAAGACACTATGTGGGAGGCAAGAGCATTAGCCAGTAGCTAAAGCCCAGAGGTGACAGGTGGAGACCATTTCTGGAAAAGCATTGTGGTCTAGTAACCATTTCATCCCAGGCTGACAGGTACTGGATCCGCTTAGAATGACACCAGAAACTAAGCCAATTATTGAAGTCAATCATGCTTTGTCTGTATTGAGGCACCATTCTAGGTGAAGGTAGAATGCTGCTTAAGTTTGGAACATACCCGTCTGGGACACACAGAGAGCTCAGTCATGTCTCTCTTCATCTAGTCCAGTGAGGTGCATCTCAAGTCGATCACATCAACATGGACTATGACACAGTCATAACAGTGCCTGTTGTTGAGAGACTTGCGTGCATGTGTGATGTAGCAGATCCTGGGGTAAGTGGGATATATGTGGGTCTCACAATGGAGTCACCTGTGACCAAAACATTTGATTTTGTGTTTTGCCTTAGAGGGCATGTTTGGCGAGACACTGGTGCATGCGTTTGTGTGTGTACTATGATTTGCTGAGAGTGAATTGTGTTTATGTCTGGGAGGTCTCTGATCTTTAGGTAGGCTTCTAGTGAGAACCTCTGCATATGTAGGCTTAGGTGTTGCACGTGTGGATGGTGCAGGAGGTGAAGTGTGTGAACTGACAACCTGCTTAGTATCTGATATACTGATCTGTGAGTGAGAGAGCCTAGATTCTAGATTCTTAATATAGATGCATCTCTCATATACTTAATTTGTGTGAATTAGGAGTAGTGGGTTAGCATACATGAGGCAATTGCAAATTTGCCTGAGGATGCCCATATCGATCAGGTTGGCTAGAGAAATGGTGGGAAATAAGAAGTTATGTACTTACCATAACGTTCCATGTTAGTTGTCTTCTTCTCGCCTTCTCTCTTGCTGGATGGGTTCGGAGCCAATCCTCGGCTCCGACTCGGCCAATACTAAAGCTCGAGAGCTAATTCCACTGGCTCGTGGCTCCCCTATATCCCACAATGCTAGGCGGTAACTACTCAGATCTCATTTGATAGCTATACCAAGCAACCCTAGTCTCCATAGAATGGAGTAGGGAAACCCATCTCAAAACAATCTGTGAAAAAGGTATCGCAGACCTCAGAAAGGATAAAAGAGGTGGAAGAATGTGTGGGCATGACGACTTCCAGAGGAAGAACACAAACTGAATTCCTGTCGGTCTGTCCAGGCTTGGGGGAAGGAGGGGCGAAGAAAGAAGGCGAGAAGAAGACAACTAACATGGAACGTTATGGTAGGTACATAACTTCTTAATGTTAAGTTGTCAATCTCGCCTTCATTCTTGCTGGATGGGGCAGTGTCCCTAGCACCTTATCCCGGGTGGCCTATCGGAACAGACTCGAGAACAGTGGAACCAAAATTGGCACGGTTTCTGGAAACCATGTCCAATTTGTAACGTGAAATGAATGTATGAGGAGAAGCCCAGGTGGCTGCTGCACAAATGGAATCTATTAGCAGCCTCTCCTGAAAAGCTACGGATGTAGCTAATGCCCTAGTTGAATGAGCTCTAGGTCTTGAGGGTAGTTTTTGATGTCTGATCGCATAGATGAAGGTAATTGTAGAGGTGAGCCATCTAGAGAGGGATACTTTAGTAAGTGGATGGCCCAATTTCCCTTCCGCATATGACAGAAACAACTGATTAGATTTCCTGAATTGTTTAGTCCTGTCTAGGTAATATCTAAGTTGGCGATGAACATCCAAAAAATGTAGCTTTTGTTCCGACCTGTTTGAATAGTTAGGGAAAAAAACGGGGAGATCAATAATTTGGTTTAGGTTTGTTTGAGAGGAAACTTTAGGCAAAAAGGATGGATTAGTACGGAGGGATACCCTATCTTTGTGAAAAACTAAGTAAGGAGGACGACTGCACAGAGCATGGAGTTCAGATACTCTTCTCGCTGAAGTTATAGCTACCAGAAAAAGTGTCTTCCAAGAAAGCAACTTCAGAGAACATGAAGCCGCCGGGTTCAAAGGGGGGAAGAATTAAGGATGTCAGAACCAAGTTCAAATCCCATTGAGGCGGGGGGGTCTTTGATTGGAGGTTTGAGAAGAAATACGCCCCTTAAAAAGGCTTTACAGAGTTTGTGAGCCATGATGCTAGACTCAAACACCAACATGAAAATTTGATATGGCAGCCAATTGAACTCTAATGGTAGATGCAGAAGATCCTAAATGAAAGAGTTCTGCTAGAAAGTCTAGAATAGACTGGATAGGTGCAGTAAAGGGATCTATGTTTTTTGATGCTGCCCAAAAAGAGAAGCGTTTCCATTTGCTACTATAAATCTTCCGGGTAGAAGATTTATGAGAGGCTATCAAGATATCTCGGACCGAGCGAGATATTGAGGGAAGCCTGGCTAAGGTTGGAATCGGAGAAACCACGCTGTGAGGTTTAGAGAAGGCAGAGATTGGTGCAGCTGACCCGATTGGTGGGTTATCAGATCTGGTACTGGGTCCAGATGCCAAGGCTGCTCCAAAAGATAACGATGAAGAAAGAGGAAACCATATCTGTCGAGGCCAGTAAGGGGCAATGAGGATCATTGTCACTCTCAAGGTGATGGCTTTCTGAATTAGTTGAGATATCAGTGGAAAGGGGGGAAAGGCATATAGAAGTCCCCGGGGCCAATCGTGGACTAGAGCGTCTCTGTTGGGATGGCCTGGTAACGGGAAGAGAGTGAAGAAGTCGTGACACTTGCTGTTTTGGGGAGTAGCAAAAAGAGGGCAGCAAGGCTGGCCCCATCTTAGGAATACTTCTTCTAGAACTGATTTCTTTAGAGACCACTCATGGGGCATGAGAATTGCTCTGCTCAATTTGTCTGCAATAATGTTGGATTTCCCGGGAATGTGCGTTGCTATCAGAAAACGCTGAGAAGAGATCGCCCACTGCCAAAGTCTGAGTGCCTCTCGACATAAAGGGTATGACCTGGTTCCGCCTTGTTTGTTGATGTACCACACTACGGACATGTTGTCCGTTTGAATTGCAATAGTCCCAGTGGGAAGAGAGTCGTGAAGGGCTTGCAACGCTAAAAGTACTGCTCTCATCTCTAAGACATTTATGTGCAAGTGGCACTCGAAAGGTTGCCACGTGCCTTGGACTGTCCTGCCCTGATAATGCCCCCCCCCCCCCGATCAGGGAGGCATCTGTTGTCAACGTGACGACTGGGGGGGGGGGTGAAGTGTCTTCCTCGGAGAAGTTGAGGTGATGTGATCCACCAGGACAGTTGATTCTTGCATGATTGAGTTATCAATATGGTATGGGACATCGGGAGCTGTTGAAAGGACCATTGAGTAAACAGCATCCATTGGAGGATCCTCATGTGAAAGCGAGCTAAGGGGAGAAGGGGAATAGCTGCTGCCATGAGTCCTAACACCTTCAAAACTAGTCTGGCTTTGACTTTGTTGCATTGTAAGAGAAGGGCAACTTGGTTCCGAATGTCTGACACACTCTGCTCTGTGAGTCTGGCTGAAAGATTGAGTGTGTCTAAGGTGGCGCCTATAAAGGTAATAGATTGACAAGGCGACAAGGCAGATTTTTCAAAATTTATCGAAATGCCTAGAGCTTGGCAAGATTGGATGGTGAAGTCCCTGGATAGAAGAAGCTGATGTCTGGTGGTGGCGGTAAGGAACCAGTCATCTAAATATGGAAACACCTGGAATCCTTGACGTCTCAAGTGAGCCGCGACCACTGCCATGCATTTGGTAAACACACGGGGGGCCTATAGTGAGACCAAAGGGCAAGGCCCTAAACTGGTAGTGACTGGCTCCCAGCCTGAAGTGGAGATATATCCTGGAGCGTCTGTTCATCTTGATGTGGTAGTACATGTCCTGAAGATCTATCGAGCACATCCAATTGTCCTGACCCAAGAAGGGTAGAATGGACTGTAGCGTGACCATCCGGTATTTTGTTTTCCTGACATACTTGTTTAAGTAGCTGAGATCCAGTATGGGTCTCCAGTCCCCTGTTTTTTGTGGTACCAAAAAGAATTTGGAGTAGATTCCGGATCCTTGCTGGTCTGCTGGGACTGACTGGATTGCTCTTTTTGATAGCAGCTTTGAAATTTCTAATGCTGCTTGTTCCCTTAGACCGGGTGGAATGTCTGGAAGGGATCTTTTGGGTTGGGATGGGATGTGAACAAAGGGAATTTTGTAACTCTCGGATATGATTGACTGTACCCATTTGTCTTGAGTAAGGGAAAGCCAGGCTTTTGGGTACAGGGATAACCTTCCCCCGACTGCCTCCGAAGGTGGACAGCTGGGCAGCCCCTCAGGGATGCTGAAAGGGTTTGTCAGAGAACATTTCTCTGCTACCCTGGTTTTGCGGACCTCCTCTGCCTCTAGGGCGGCGTCTATTATTATTCCCCCCTCTGCCTCTAGAGGGGAATTGGTCTTGTGCATCAGATGAGACTCCCTGGGATTGTTTGCGGAACCACATCTTTCCTCCCCTCTGACCTTTGGGGTAGGGTCTAGAAGGGGTAGAAAAACGGACTCCTACGGCAGAGAGAGTCTTACCTTCTACCTCGCACCTGGTCAATGTATCCTTTACCTGTGGACCAAACAAGGATGATCCATCAAAGGGAGAATTGGTGAAGGACGCCTTGAAAGGGTCTGCAAAGTTACATAGCCGCATCCAGGCGTGACGTCGTAAGGCAACACCTGTGCCTGCGGCTCTACTCGCCCCATCCGCAGCATATGAGACCAGCCGCATGGAGGAGTTAATGATGGAATTCAGGGTTGCCAACTGGGAGTTCATTGTGTCTTTGAACCCCTCAGCTGTAGGATCCTTTATCAGTTCACCCATATCCTTGAGTAAATCTCTCTGGAGACGAGTGAAGTGGCATAAGTAATTCAGCGAACGCATAGAAAAGGTCGCTGATGAGAACATCCACTTGCCGTACCTGTCCATGGTCCTAGATTCCTTATTAGGAGGATGGACAGGAACCGAAGGATCAGCTAACTCCTTCTTAGTGGCCACAGCCACCACCTTGGCATCAACAGGGACACCTTTGGATAAAAAATCTTTATCTCTAGGGGCAGTAATAAATTTAGATGGTCTCCTCGGGGTGGGTTCCACTGAATCTGGAGCCGTCCAAGCCTTCCTTGCCACCACTTCCATAAGGGGGTCAAAGGGAGGGGACACCCAGGAGGTAGAAGGGCGAGAGCCAAACGCCTCAAGATACACTGACTCATCCTCCGAAGGGTTAAGGGCTGGCCAGTTCACCCTCTGTTTCAGGATCTCAAGGATGTCAAAGGAGACATCCTCAGAGGGGGAACGAGGGGAACCTTCAGATTCCTCTAAGTCAGTGTCAGATGTGATAGACTCAGGGGAGTCAATGTGCTTCCTCTTGCACTGCCTCTTCCTTGGGGGATCTCCTAGCAGGTCAGGAGAGGCCTCGGAAGAGGAGGAAATTCCCAATTGGCTCTAAGACAAGGGGGTGAGTAGAAATCACCGCAGGCACTGTAGACGGCAGGGCTGAAGGAGCCGACTGTGGGGCAGAACCTGGTTCTAGCATGCTCCACATGACCTCGAAGGCACCCCTGTCAGGCAAGGCCAGAGGCCCCCACTCCGAAGAGACAAGGACCTCTCCCGGCACCGACAGGGACGGCTCCGAAGCCGATGTCGGAGCCGAACTCACCAGCGCCAAAGCCCCGAGAGAGAGAGCGGGGTCGGACAAGGGTCCTATGCCACTCGCCCCCTCGGAGCCGACGAAGGAAGCTCGGCGCCGAGATCCCTCCAAGGAGGAGATCGGAGCAGACGACGGAGCCGAAAGGGAAGGTATCAGATTCGACGCACCGACAGTCATGGCTCCGACAAGCCCTGTCTCCGAACTCAAAGGAGTCGGAGGAGGAATGTATTGGGGAACGGAAATGGCCACTGACTGGTGAGTCGGGCTATGCAGCATTTGGGCCAGTGTCTCGGACTTGAGAAGTCTACTCACTACCCTTTGCAAATCGTGGTCAGATAACCTGGAAGACCTTGAGGAATGAGTTTTATGGCTCCATTCAGAAAGAAGAGGGGATCCTGGCACCGAATGCACGGAGCCGATAGAGGGGGATCTGGACCTCTTCCTAGACTGTGACTCTGATAAGAGTATCGGAGCCAATGGAGTTTTATCAGCCTCGGCTCCAGCCGGAGCCGAGGTAACAGTATGAGGCTTGGAAACATCGGCTCCAGCCGGAGCCGATGTCGAAGCCGACTCAATCTTTCCAGCAGTCGACTCTGAAACCGGAGCCAACTGTTTGGAAGTTTTAGAATGCTTCCCTGACACAGACTGAGTCGGGGGGCCTTCAGGCTTTAATAAGCCCCGCAAGATTAATTTGTTCTTGCGTTCCTGCAGGACTCTAGGGCTAAAACCATGACAAACAGCACAAGAGTCCTGCAGGTGTAAAGGTCCCAGGCAATACACACAAGAAGTGTGACCGTCTGTCAGAGACATTGTCTGACAGCACGAGTCACACTTCTTGAAGCCTGAGACCTTAGAGTATTTTGACATAGTAAAGAAGTGCCTGACAACAACACAAACACACTACAGACACACCCTCTACTGAAAAAATTATTAAAATTAAATTATTAAGGCCATCAAGCCACAAATACACACACAAGCCCTTAACTAAAAAACAACTAATTCAGTCACACTAAAGGACTGGGGGAAGGGAGGGGCCGAAGGCCTATAAGATAAGGGAAGAAAGGAAGGGAATATAGACCCGAAAAAACAGGGGTCGATTAATCTAACTATTTAAATAAACTAAAAGGTTATGGTGTGAGACAAAGAGGGGTTAAGAAATACCTAATATGTAAAAATTCTAACTCGCCTGCCTGAGCCGGTAGAAAAGCAGCTCGTCAGCTATAGTGGCAAACGAGATCTGAGTAGTTACCGCCTAGCATTGTGGGATATAGGGGAGCCTCGAGCCGGTGGAATTAGCTCTCGAGCTTTAGTATTGGCTGAGTCGGAGCAGAGGATCGGCTCCCAACCCATCCAGCAAGAATGAAGGCGAGATTGACAACTTAACATTTGTCCATTCATGATGCTAGGTGAAGTACTGTGGTCAGTAACAGGGATGGGACTAGGGACCAGATATGGCTAAGGGACAAGAAAAGGTTCTAAACTGTGAGGGGCTTAATGGGTAAGACTTGTGGAGTGTCTAATTGGGTAGTGAAGCACAACAACAAGAAACCTCCATTGGAGCGCAACCAGCTGACCAAGGGAAAATTATTGTATCCTCCACTGTGTGGTAATTCATGGTTATGTGGTTGGTGCTCAGCACGCAAACCTGAGCTAATGCAGGCAGCAAGTAGCAATGAAATTAAACTGATTTCAAACACTCTAACCAATAGTAACACACTAGATTGGGCCACGGACCAACAATCACCACTCAGATAGGTCCTTAGCTACACTCTACTGTCACTAGCATGCAGGGGGAGGCCCTCATTTGTGCAGGAAAGCTGGATTAGTGCTCAGAGACTATAAAAACAGATTGGGTTCAGCAAGTCTGAACCAAGTCTATGCTAGGCTTAACGTGCAGGAAACAGCAAAAATACAGTAAAATACAGTTCAAAAATAAAAGCACACGAAGTGCAGATCAAGTAAAAATGATACTTATTTTTCAGTGGCAGGCATCTTGTATATAAAAGCACAAGGTCATCATATGCTCACTGCTGGCAAATAAAAGTGTGATGACTTGTTGGGGGCAGTGTATATGTTTAAACCTCAAGATAAAACAGCAAAATTATATATAGAGTTTGTATATTTTACATTAGTTTTTCATTTAGAAATTAGTGTACAGAAAGGGGCTGTCATTTCTTGGAGCATATAATACCAGAGGAACAAGGGCAGATATGGTTTGTTGGAAGGGCAGTAACTATCAAACAGCAAAGTTTGCCATTATTATTGTATAGCAGCTTCACAGTCAGAAGTGGTGTGCTTTCTCAGAAGGGACGCAGTCTACTGGGGTAGTGTGTGTGTGTAATTTTGTACCCCAATAGGTTATTAAAAATACTGGTGTTTTTTATTATTACTGTGGGCTGCCTGAAAGGAACTGAAATATGACTTCTTACATAAAGCTAACAAAAGCATGCATTTTTCAAGGCATTTTTTTCCATTGGCAGAGTATCTAGTTTTTACCTTGGGACTGTTTGACTGTTTTTTGCAAGGTCTGGTGAAACCACTGTGTTCTAAATCATCAAAAGACCAGAAATGGAAAAAATCTTTTTTTTCCCCCACTAGACAAGGCAAGATTTATTTTACTGCACACGGAGTCTTATATGGTGTGCTTATAAGAAATTTTCACTCATTGTCAGCATACCTGTAGCTTGGGTACTGTGAAGTGGGTGGTTGGGTGCAACACCTTACAAAGTGTAATTGATATACTGTCTGTTTTGATTCATTTGAGTGAATGATGGCAATATCGTGTGTTTGGCTGTAACTGCATTTTTTTTCTTTTTTTTGTTTTGCTTAAATAATCTCATTGGACTTACAGACTTGGTATTTGTTAACCTAGCTACTGCTTTGATTGTCTTCTCTAGGATGGCTTTTAGTGGGCTCTAAAAGTGAAGCCAGACCCTTGGCTCAGCTCTGGCTTGGCTCTTCTTCAAAAATTCCTGGCCTGCCCACTTTACTATTAACATGATGAAAAAGCAAACATAGTATTTTAAAAGACCTGTGGAAAACAATACTTGGCCCTGTACTGTTTAATAAAAAGGAGAAAACACTGTTGTCATCAAACCACTTGTGCTGACAAGCTTTATTCTGAGACATTTATTGGTACTGGGAGCACAAATGGAACCATGACATCTTGCATTACACAACAGAGAAGTGACGTTCAGTATTTTAAATAACTCCAGAAAGTGATGTTTGGCATTGTTAGTTTTCTGACTGAAGTCTGCTTCCTATTCCTTATAGCAATGCTGAAGTAACACAGACTATTTACAAAATATAGGTGGCACACAAGTTCCGCTACACAGTGCTATTAGAGTGGAGCTGTGACATAATGCAAGATACAGCATATTTTAAAATCTCTGCAGAGAACAACATTTGGCTATGTGCTTTGAAATTAAAACTATTGAAATGACTTTTGACACTACTGTTGAATTAAAAAAGACAGGAGCACACAGGAATGGTCACAACCATTATTCTGAGATACCAAAAGAAGACAGGAAATACTGACGGCAGCTGCAGCACTGTGCATTGCACTTTGTGGTGACAGTGAAAACGACATGAACTACCTCAAAATAACTCCATAAAGCAGTACTTGCCTATGGAATAAAAACATTAATAAAATTAATACATACAGAAAACATCCCATGCCAACTACTAGCAGGAAAGAAATTGGTGGTCACTTTCCCTTAGACTATGTAGTGCAAGACACCTTTCCTCACTTAGAGAAATGACAAATGCACCGAAACTATATAGCACTATTGATACCTAGGGCAAATCTTTAAAGCTTTAAACCTACATTATCAGTGCTGAAATATTAATGACACAAACTATCAAGTGCAACTCTCTCACAAATTCAATATGATTCAGTTTGTCAGAAAATAAATGTGAAACTTTACTTTGCATGCAGACCACCAAGGAGCTCCACAAGGGCAATCTGCTGTTTGGGCATGCATGCAAGACAACACAAACTCTGAATAAAGGAATATCATAACTGCCAGTGCGTAGTTCTAGTAAACATGTCAAAAATATATATACCCACATCACAAAGATATGCCAATACAATCCAGATGCATACTATTGTACCCCAAAGGAGTTTACTGTAAAATGGAAAAGTCAGGAATAGAAAGACCTGCTGTAAGCTGAAATGCTGGCATCCTCCCACTATTTGCTCATCAGTCAAATTTATATTTTTCTTTCTGAAAAAGGAAGTTGCATACTTTCTTCTTCTTTCATTTTGTGATAGCATTCACGCAAACTCTATACAGGTCCCCAATTTAGATTGAGAAAGTGATATTTCTTTTACTCAAGGACCATGTAGATTAAACGTTTAAACAAACTGCCATCTAACCAAACCATATACGAGCACATGTCTACAATAGTACTTCAACAAACCAAAAGAAATAGAATAATTTAAAGTGAAGTCTATACTAGCAGGTGTAATGGTTGTCAACTCTACTATGACTAGCTCAAATGATTTATCGGACAGTTCTGTAAGTAATCAATTAAACAACTTCAAATTTCTTTCACTGCTGAAACAGAAACAGGCATTACAGCCAAGTGAGAGTACATGTTTACAGCCACCGGTGTCTGAACCTCCATCATGGGGTCTGAGCTTAAGATATAATGCTATTTCATCTCCAGTCTTGACAGAAAGTATATTTAAAGATGTTGTTGAAATATTAATAGCTTAAATAACTTTCTACCCAGAGGCCAAGTGTGAAATGGACAAGGTTGCATATATTTGAACAACAATTTCTGTAAGTTACCAGAGCAATTTCTCAGTTTTTGGTTACATTTTATATGCACCACACCTCTATTGTTTTTTTTAAACTGTCCTCTGCTGCTGTACTACAAAGGTATTAGTTGTTGTGTCTTTCGGCTTTTCCCGGTTAGGGTTCGCCACAGCGGAACTCCAGTCCGCTAATGATTGGCAGTAGATTTTTACGTACTGAGTTGCCGGCCCTGATGCACAACCTTCAACGAAGGTACGCCCATTTACGCATGTCTCCACACAGAAGACGCTCTAGTTGAGAATCGAACAGGACAATGTCTTACTGTGAGGCGACAATGCTACCACAGCACCACCACCGCAGTTACTACAAAGGTATTAGTATATATCTATATGTAAGAAGGTCAAAGTGAATTCTAATGGGGGAAGACTGGTTGTAGCTTTGTTAAACTGTAACTCAAAATCACCATGCATTCATTTAAGAGAGCCCAGGGAAAACCTATAACAATGTAAGGCTAAACCAGATCAAATATCAATGGAATTGTTATATCTTGGTAAAGAAGGAGACCACACGGTTTATGGAGTTGTAAGGCCTTTCTTTATTAAGAGCCTCCAGGTGCGCACCCATGCTACATCTCACAACTTCTGCAAGTCATACCTACACCGGAACCAACAAGTTCCCAGAGAATACAGAACCAACATTACATGTTGAAATCCCCACAGCGCCCCTGCAGTACAACCACAACATTACCAGCCCGAATACTACATTCCTCCCCTCTTAAGCTATGACACAATCCCTTAAGTAAGCAAAACTAGGGAGCAAGTCCAAAGCAATCCATTTAGTCATTTACTTCTAAATAACTGGCTAGTTATTAACTGGTTACCATACAATCGAGCTAGGTTGTTCTTGTAAACAATACATGCACTTTTTTTTTTTTTTTTTTTTTTTTTTAACATTGATAGTCCTTAAAGTAACTAGGTCTAACCAGCACACGCTTAGAACGGCGCAGTGGTACCACCTTAGGTGACTCTGGTGTCACAGTTACCACTTCAGGTATCAGTGTGTCCTTCCCTGGAACGGTTGGATCCTTGGGAACCTCTCCTTCCACGTCCCGGCGGTCTCCCTCGATTGGCGATCCTCCTGCCGCTGCGAGCCCGTGTTCCGAAATTAACGGTATTTCCGGGGCTGGCAGTTCCATGGAATCCTTCTTCTGTTCGCTCCGCAGAATCTGGTCTACATGTCTCCTCACCAAAAAATCTCCATTCAACCTCACCTGGTACGATAATGGACCTGTACTCTTGACAATGAACCCTGGAATCCATTTAGGCCCATAACTGAAATTTCGCGTCATCACTGCATCTCCCTCCAGAAAACTTCTCTCTCTCCGTCGTCGATCATGACATTCTTTTTGCCTCCACTGGGTCCCCTCTACCTTAGCTCGGACGTTTGGATGCACCAGATCCAACGTGGATCTTAATCTCCGTCCTTGCAACATCTCGGCAGGTGACAAACCCGTGGTAGACTGAGGTGTAATACGGTAGTTGAATAACACCCTTGACACTTTTGCTGCTATACTTCCTTCTCCGGACTTTTTCATCATTGCTTTAAAAGTCTGAACAGCCCTTTCAGCACAACCATTTGAAGCTGCATGGTAGGGTGCTGATGTGATGTGTACGATGCCATTTTTTCTTAGAAAACCCTTGAACTCTTCACTGTGAAACATGAAGCATTATCTGATACAATAGTCTCTGGTAGTCCTTGGCTACTGAAACTCTTCCTCAAGCATTCAATGGTAACGAGGGAAGTGGGTGTTTTGACTTGATAGGCATCCATCCATTTAGAATGAGCATCCATTATTATCAAAAACATGGCCCCCATAAAAGGTCCGCATAATCTATATGAAGTCTCTGCCAAGGCCTACTCGGCCACTCCCATGGGTGTAGTGGCGCCGCCACAGGCAAGTTGCGATGTTGTTGACATGTTTTACACTCATTCACAGCGACTTCAATATCGTGGTCCAACTTGGGCCACCAGAAATAACCGGGCTAAGGCCTTCATTCGTGTGATGCCCACATGACCTTGGTGCAACTGCTGTAAAGTGCCCGTCTTCCTGGGGACGGAATTATCACTCGTGCCCCCACAATACGCATCCAGCTTGCACACTCAGCTCTGTTTTCCTCACCTCATAAGGCCGAAAAACTGGATCCGTTTGTTGGACTGGCCAGCCTTGCTGGACCCACTGAAACACTCTAGCTAGCACCGGGTCTTTACGTGTCCATACACTCAGTTCTCTGGCAGACACCAACGTGATGTCCTCCATCATCAAAACTCGGTCCTCCGCTTCCTCTTCCTGGAGATGCCCTGGTATCGGCAGACGGCTTAGCGCGTCCGCATTACTATGGTGTTTCCCGGGCTTATAAACAATCTCGTATTCATAAGCTCTCAATGCTACAGCCCATCTCTGAATGTGGGGAGAAACCATCTGCGGCACTGCTTTCATTTCATTGAACAGTGACAACAAAGGCATGTGATCAGTGCAAATAGTAAACCTCCTTCCATAGAGGTATTTGTGAAACCTTTTAATTCCAAACATTACAGCCAAACCCTCTTTATCTAGCTGGGAATAGTTTGACTCCGCTGGTGTTAAAGTTCGTGACATGAACCCAATGGGTCTTTCTTGTCCATTTGGCATCCGGTCTGCCAACACAGCCCCTAACCCATAAGGTGAGGCATCACATGACAAAATTAAGTCCTTGTAACTATCGTAGTGCACCAAAACCTCTGAAGACTGCATTAGTTCCTTTGACTGTTCAAACGCTCTGTCCTGTTCCTTTTGCCACGACCACTGAGCCTCCTTCCTTAATAGCTTATTGTAGTATTCGGGCTGGTAATGTTGTTGTTGTACTGCAGGGGCGCTGTGGGGATTTCAACATGTAATGTTGGTTCTGTATTCTCTGGGAACTTGTTGGTTCCGGTGTAGGTATGACTTGCAGAAGTTGTGAGATGTAGCATGGGTGCGCACCTGGAGGCTCTTAATAAAGAAAGGCCTTACAACTCCATAAACCGTGTGGTCTCCTTCTTTACCAAGATATAACATATTGGCGACGAGAGGATGGGATGCCTCCGAGTCCGCTGCGAGTGAAACGGTGGGGTGCAGTTCATGTCGGACGACGAAGACACTGGGCCTGCCGGAGTGATGTCTGGTTCCATGTTGGGGTCACTAGTTGCATACGACTGTCAGACACAGACCTGGGAGGAGTATTGTGAAGTGTTGGAAAATTTTTTTGTGGCAAACCAGATAATGGAAGCGGGTCGGAAGCGAGCCATATTGCTGAGCTCGGTGGGCAGCAAGACGTACAGTCTGATGAGGAACTTATTGAGTCCTGATAAACCGGGGGACAAATCGTTCACCGAGTTGACAAATTTGCTTCAGTCACATTATAACCTGAAGCCGAGTGCAATAGTCCAGAGGTTCAAGTTAAATTCAAGGACTAGAAGGGCCAATGAAACGGTAATGGAGTATGTCGCAGTGTTGAGGGAACTGGCGCAACATTGTGATTATGGGGACAGACTGACAGAAATGCTACGAGATAGGCTCGTATGTGGCATTGCCGATGACCGCATACAACGAGATTGTTAGCGGAGCCTGAGTTGTCGCTTGAAAAGCCTTGAAGTTGGCACAGGCTATAGAGACAGCGAATAAAGACATTCGTGATTTACAACAGAGGACCATTGAAGGGGTGGGGAGCAGGAGTGCTACCCCTCTGCCAGTGCATAAAGTGGTCATGGAGCAGAAAGCACAAGGGAAGTCTGGTCAGTATGCTTGTTACAGGTGTGGAGGTGAACATCTGTCACGGAACTGTCGTTTTTTAAACGAAAAATGCCATGCTTGCGGAAAAAAGGGCCATGTGAAAAATGTGCGCTCAACGCCTCTCGGGACCAGCCGAGAAAGGGGGAGGAAAAAAGCAGTATAATGGAAAGGAAGGGAAACCGAAAAATAAAACGGCAGTATGCACACCACATGCGTGAAGGTACAGATCAACAAACCCGGGAAGCCGAGGAAGTGTTTACTATGTTTAACATGAAAGAGGCCAGGTGGGAAAGTTGATCCCATTAAAATCCAGTTGGACTTAAATGGTAAAATGGTACAGTTTGAAGTGGATACGGGGTGTAGTGTAACGGTTCTGTCAAAGGCTGAGTATGGGAAGTTATGGCCTAGAGAAGCTCCGAAGTTGCAGGACTGTTCAGTGACTTTGAGAACATATACCGGTGAGATAGTTCCCACATTGGGAATGGTGAAAGTGACTGTGAAATATAGAGACCAAGCCAAACAGTTGCCAGTCATGGTGGTAGCAGGTAAGGGACCAAACCTGCTAGGCCGGGCGTGGCTAAAGGAGCTGGATATGGACTGCCTACAGCTCCATAAAGTAGAACAGCAGGGCCTGACCTTGCAAGGTGTGCTGGAGGATAACGAAGAAGTTTTCAAAGAGGAACTGGGGACCTGGAGGGGTCCACCTGCAAAAATACACGTTAAAGAAAACATAACGCCAAGATTTTACAAACCCCGACCTGTACCATACGCAATGAAGAAGAAAGTTGAGGTGGAGTTAGAGCGACTCACTAAGCAAGGTATAATTGAGCCAGTAAAGTTTGCGGAATGGGCCGCACCAGTTAGCCAGATGGTACGGTACGCATATGTGGTGACTACAAGTTAACAGTGAACCAAGTCTCGAAGTTGGAGCAGTATCCCTTGCCCAAGGTGGAGGATGTGTTTGAAAAGCTGTCGGGAGGTGAAAGGTTTAGTAAACTGGACCTCAGTCAGGCATATCAACAAGTAGTGCTGGAAGAAGGGTCAAAGGCGTATGTCACCCTTAGCACACACAAAGGTTTGTTCCAAGTCAATCGTTTACCCTTTGGTGTTTCCTCGAGTCCAGCTATTTTCCAGAGAATAATGGAGGGACTGGTGGCAGGAATTCCGAAGGTGGCTGTGTATTTAGACGACATCCTACTGACGGGTAGGAACATTCGAGAGCATCTGGAGACGCTGAACGAGGTGCTGAGACGACTGCGAGAGGCAGGTCTGAGAGTGAAGTGGAGTAAATGTGCTTTCATGGCAAAGGAAGCAGAGTTCCTAGGTTACAAGGTGGATGCATCAGGCCTACACCCCTTGCGAAACAAGGTGGAAGCCATTCAACAGGCGCCAGCACCCACAAATGTTACAGAGCTGAAAGCCTACTTAGGCTTACTCAACTATTATAACAGGTTCCTGCCAAATCTGTCAACACTGTTAGCTCCTTTACATAAGCTATTAAGGAAGGAGGCTCAGTGGTCGTGGCAAAAGGAACAGGACAGAGCGTTTGAACAGTCAAAGGAACTAATGCAGTCTTCAGAGGTTTTGGTGCACTAC
The DNA here is from genome assembly GCF_019279795.1 of Protopterus annectens. Lineage (NCBI taxonomy): Eukaryota > Metazoa > Chordata > Ceratodontiformes > Protopteridae > Protopterus > Protopterus annectens. The sequence continues at coordinate 692,646,635 of NC_056725.1, forward strand.
GATAGTCACAAGGACTTAATTTTGTCATGTGATGCCTCACCTTATGGGTTAGGGGCTGTGTTGGCACACCGGATGCCAGATGGACAAGAAAGACCCATTGGGTTCATGTCACGAACTTTAACACCAGCGGAGTCAAACTATTCCCAGCTAGATAAAGAGGGTTTGGCTGTAATGTTTGGAATTAAAAGGTTTCACAAATACCTCTATGGAAGGTGGTTTACTATTTGCACTGATCACAAGCCTTTGTTGTCACTGTTCAATGAAATGAAAGCAGTGCCGCAGATGATTTCTCCCCGCATTCAGAGATGGGCTGTAACATTGAGAGCTTATGAATACAAGATTGTTTATAAGCCTGGGAAACACCATAGTAATGCGGACGCGCTAAGCCGTCTGCCGATACCAGGGCATCTCCAGGAAGAGGAAGCGGAGGACCGAGTTTTGATGATGGAGGACATCACGTTGGTGTCTGCCAGAGAACTGAGTGTATGGACACGTAAAGACCCGGTGCTAGCTAGAGTGTTTCAGTGGGTCCAGCAAGGCTGGCCAGTCCAACAAACGGATCCAGTTTTTCGGCCTTATGAGGTGAGGAAAACAGAGCTGAGTGTGCAAGCTGGATGCGTATTGTGGGGGGCACGAGTGATAATTCCGTCCCCAGGAAGACGGGCACTTTTACAGCAGTTGCACCAAGGTCATGTGGGCATCACACGAATGAAGGCCTTAGCCCGAAGTTATTTCTGGTGGCCCAAGTTGGACCACGATATTGAAGTCGCTGTGAATGAGTGTAAAACATGTCAACAACATCGCAACTTGCCTGTGGCGGCGCCACTACACCCATGGGAGTGGCCGAGTAGGCCTTGGCAGAGACTTCATATAGATTATGCCGGACCTTTTATGGGGGCCATGTTTTTGATAATAATGGATGCTCATTCTAAATGGATGGATGCCTATCAAGTCAAAACACCCACTTCCCTCGTTACCATTGAATGCTTGAGGAAGAGTTTCAGTAGCCAAGGACTACCAGAGACTATTGTATCAGATCATGCTTCATGTTTCACGAGTGAAGAGTTCAAGGGTTTTCTAAGAAAAAATGGCATCGTACACATCACATCAGCACCCTACCATGCAGCTTCAAATGGTTGTGCTGAAAGGGCTGTTCAGACTTTTAAAGCAATGATGAAAAAGTCCGGAGAAGGAAGTATAGCAGCAAAAGTGTCAAGGGTGTTATTCAACTACCGTATTACACCTCAGTCTACCACGGGTTTGTCACCTGCCGAGATGTTGCAAGGACGGAGATTAAGATCCACGTTGGATCTGGTGCATCCAAACGTCCGAGCTAAGGTAGAGGGGACCCAGTGGAGGCAAAAAGAGTGTCATGATCGACGGAGAGAGAGAAGTTTTCTGGAGGGAGATGCAGTGATGACGCGAAATTTCAGTTATGGGCCTAAATGGATTCCAGGGTTCATTGTCAAGAGTACAGGTCCATTATCGTACCAGGTGAGGTTGAATGGAGATTTTTTGGTGAGGAGACATGTAGACCAGATTCTGCGGAGCGAACAGAAGAAGGATTCCATGGAACTGCCAGCCCCGGAAATACCGTTAATTTCGGAACACGGGCTCGCAGCGGCAGGAGGATCGCCAATCGAGGGAGACCGCCGGGACGCGGAAGGAGAGGTTCCCGAGGATCCAACCGTTCCAGGGAAGGACACACTGATACCTGAAGTGGTAACTGTGACACCAGAGTCACCTAAGGTGGTACCACTGCGCCGTTCTAAGCGTGTGCTGGTTAGACCTAGTTACTTGAAGGACTATCAATGTTAAAAAAAAAAAAAAGTGCATGTATTGTTTACAAGAACAACCTAGCTCAATTGTATGGTAACCAGTTAATAACTAGCCAGTTATTTAGAAGTAAATGACTAAATGGATTGCTTTGGACTTGCTCCCTAGTTTTGCTTACTTAAGGGATTGTGTCATAGCTTAAGAGGGGAGGAATGTAGTATTCGGGCTGGTAATGTTGTTGTTTTACTGCAGGGGCGCTGTGGGGATTTCAACATGTAATGTTGGTTCTGTATTCTCTGGGAACTTGTTGGTTCCGGTGTAGGTATGACTTGCAGAAGTTGTGAGATGTAGCATGGGTGCGCACCTGGAGGCTCTTAATAAAGAAAGGCCTTACAACTCCATAAACCGTGTGGTCTCCTTCTTTACCAAGATATAACACTTATGTAAAGGAGCTAACAGTGTTGACAGATTTGGCAGGAACCTGTTATAATAGTTGAGTAAGCCTAAGTAGGCTTTCAGCTCTGTAACATTTGTGGGTGCTGGCGCCTGTTGAATGGCTTCCACCTTGTTTCGCAATGGGTGTAGGCCTGATGCATCCACCTTGTAACCTAGGAACTCTGCTTCCTTTGCCATGAAAGCACATTTACTCCACTTCACTCTCAGACCTGCCTCTCGCAGTCGTCTCAGCACCTCGTTCAGCGTCTCCAGATGCTCTCGAATGTTCCTACCCGTCAGTAGGATGTCGTCTAAATACACAGCCACCTTCGGAATTCCTGCCACCAGTCCCTCCATTATTCTCTGGAAAATAGCTGGACTCGAGGAAACACCAAAGGGTAAACGATTGACTTGGAACTAACCTTTGTGTGTGCTAAGGGTGACATACGCCTTTGACCCTTCTTCCAGCACTACTTGTTGATATGCCTGACTGAGGTCCAGTTTACTAAACCTTTCACCTCCCGACAGCTTTTCAAACACATCCTCCACCTTGGGCAAGGGATACTGCTCCAACTTCGAGACTTGGTTCACTGTTAACTTGTAGTCACCACATATGCGTACCGTACCATCTAGCTTTAATACGGGAACAACTGGTGGGCCCATTCCGCAAACTTTACTGGCTCAATTATACCTTGCTTAGTGAGTCGCTCTAACTCCACCTCAACTTTCTTCTTCATTGCGTATGGTACAGGTCGGGGTTTGTAAAATCTTGGCGTTACATTTTCTTTAACGTGTATTTTTGCAGGTGGACCCCTCCAGGTCCCCAGTTCCTCTTTGAAAACTTCTTCGTTATCCTCCAGCACACCTTGCAAGGTCAGGCCCTGCTGTTCTACTTTATGGAGCTGTAGGCAGTCCATATCCAGCTCCTTTAACCACGCCCGGCCTAGCAGGTTTGGTCCCTTACCTGCTACCACCATGACTGGCAACTGTTTGGCTTGGTCTCTATATTTCACAGTCACTTTCACCATTCCCAATGTGGGAACTATCTCACCGGTATATGTTCTCAAAGTCACTGAACAGTCCTGCAACTTCGGAGCTTCTCTAGGCCATAACTTCCCATACTCAGCCTTTGACAGAACCGTTACACTACACCCCGTATCCACTTCAAACTGTACCATTTTACCATTTAAGTCCAACTGGATTTTAATGGGATCAACTTTTTCCCACCTGGCCTCTTTCATGTTAAACATAGTAAACACTTCCTCGGCTTCCCGGGTTTGTTGATCTGTACCTTCACACATGTGGTGCGCATACTGCCGTTTTATTTTTCGGTTTCCCTTCCTTTCCATTATACTGCTTTTTTCCTCCCCCTTACTCGGCTGGTCCCGAGAGGGCGTTGAGCGGCACATTTTTTTCACATGGCCCTTTTTTCCGCAAGCATGGCATTTTTCGTTTAAAAAACGACAGTTCCGTGACAGATGTTCACCTCCACACCTGTAACAAGCATACTGACCAGACTTCCCTTGTGCTTTATGCTCCATGACCACTTTATGCACTGGCAGAGGGGTAGCACTCCTGCTCCCCACCCCTTCAATGGTCCTCGGTTGTAAATCACAAATGTCTTTATTCGCTGTCTCTATAGCCTGTGCCAACTTCAAGGCTTTTTCAAACGACAACTCAGGCTCCGCTAACAATCTGCGTTGTATGCGGTCATCGGCAATGCCACATACGAGCCTATCTCGTAGCATTTCTGTCAGTCTGTCCCCATAATCACAATGTTGCACCAGTTCCCTCAACACTGCGACATACTCCATTACCGTTTCATTGGCCCTTCTAGTCCTTGAATTTAACTTGAACCTCTGGACTATTGCACTCGGCTTCGGGTTATAATGTGACTGAAGCAAATTTGTCAACTCGGTGAACGATTTGTCCCCCGGTTTATCAGGACTCAATAAGTTCCTCATCAGACTGTACGTCTTGCTGCCCACCGAGCTCAGCAATATGGCTCGCTTCCGACCCACTTCCATTATCTGGTTTGCCACAAAAAAATGTTCCAACACTTCACAATACTCCTCCCAGGTCTGTGTCTGACAGTCGTATGCAACTAGTGACCCCAACATGGAACCAGACATCACTCCGGCAGGCCCAGTGTCTTCGTCGTCCGACATGAACTGCACCCCACCGTTTCACTCGCAGCGGACTCGGAGGCATCCCATCCTCGTCGCCAATATGTTATATCTTGGTAAAGAAGGAGACCACACGGTTTATGGAGTTGTAAGGCCTTTCTTTATTAAGAGCCTCCAGGTGCGCACCCATGCTACATCTCACAACTTCTGCAAGTCATACCTACACCGGAACCAATAAGTTCCCAGAGAATACAGAACCAACATTACATGTTGAAATCCCCACAGCGCCCCTGCAGTACAACCACAACATTACCAGCCCGAATACTACAGGAATCTCAGGATATATCTGACTAACAATCTGAGCAAAAATCTTTACAGGCGAATGACATACACAGTAAAGCAGAAAGAATCCTAATGAACCTCCAAAGCTTGTTTTTGCAGGTTTAACCTATATTTGGTGGAGTTTGTAGACATTGGGATATTCTGTTGGACTTTACTGGTAAACAAATTTTAAATAAATAAAGCAGTATCTGTGAGTTAAGATGTTAATACAACTGGAATTATGTACTGTGAAACTGTTCTAACAACTAAAACTTGAATATTGCTGTTTCCTTTTATACTATGTCCATAGCTATTTCTAGGGAGGAGCAACATATGGTGCATCTCCCATGTAGAGACACATCTGTAGCTCACAGGCTTTATATTGTACACAGGCCTCTTTAAATCATGTAGAGCTCAAACAGCAGCTTGTAGGAGGTGCTATGTATTGAGCATTCATGATTAATATTATTGTTTTTACCTTAAAATTAGTTGCATTTAAACCAATTAGCTTTTTACACAGTAAGGACACTTCTGATGTCATTAGTCCACAGCCTGCTGTATTTATCTCTAGTAAGTAAAATACCCTCATCTTAAATTTACTTTACTTTTTGTTTGAATATTGGGCCTAGCTTTAGTTATAAAAAATTCCTTATTTTGCTTTTGCATTGCCTGATCATTTTGGTTATTTCTAGATTCTATTTTTGGGAGCACTTTAAACATAATTGATCACTTTATTCTGCTATCCATCTCATTTTTCACTAAGGAGGGTGATAGGTTAAATGTATTGAGTACAACATGCTTTCTTTTCACAAAGGACATTGTATTTTTGATCAAAAAACACAACTAAGCTTGCTAAAAAGAGATGTCGAAGAGAAGTATCGTATTAACTTTGGAGGAAAAATGTTTTGTTCTTTTTTGTGTCTCAAAGAATATCAGTTCCCAAGTTACAATTATGGATTTAGTACATGACAGCAGCATTACAAATCTGTTTTTACACTGTGGAAGTACTAGTGCTTACTGCACTAGCAATAGTACAAAAATTTACTAATCATCTATTCCAGTTACCCATGCTACAGCAGACCATCCAGTGAATCTCAACTCTAATTTGACTCTAGATGTTGATTATCAGTGTTAGATCAGTCTTCAGACACAAATGAGTACAAAACAGAAACAAACTTAAACCCATGTCTCACTGTGACTGCACCTTCTCTAAATGTTTTAACAGCAGACAGTGCTTAAATGAGGTTGCATTATTCTGACACCTGTATATCACATGATTATTTAAGTAAATAAAGGGTGTGCAGAGGGTGAGAATACAAGGTTCATAGTTTCATACCTGTTGTCTAGGGTAATGACCAACAGGGGCCTTTTTAAGCCTAGCCGTGCATCCAAAATCTCTGACAAGTTCTGGTACCCTTGATAAGTGTATGCAGGGGCTTGGGAAATTAACTATTTACAAGCAGGGGCCTAGGAGATCAACCAGTAATAAGCTGCCTGCGTCCATTTAAGACGCATGTGCTAAAGCAGGAATGAATTTCCTGTTTCCCATCCAATTGTCCAAGTTACACATGAAATGGGTTAGAGAGGAGCTCTGCTTCACATGGACGGGCAGCCTGTTCCAGAGAAAGGGCAGTCTCTGAGACACATACCTATCTCTACAGCAGGTCATATTTATATCACAGACAAGGTTCAAGTCTTTGGAATGGGAAATTCTAGTGCTTTTTTTTTTCCCACACATATGTAGGAGGTCCATCAAAGTGGTGTCTGACAACACCTTGCATGCCAGGCAAAGATCTCGCCTCAACAGCCTGTAGGAGACAGAATACAGTGATAGGGCTTTGAGGTGGTCTGCAAAGGACATTACTTGCACACTATTTTCTTTTAGTGAGGAATCTCTGTGGATGTTCCAATTGATGGATGCGCCTGGTTAGGTGCATACCAAATGGGGCATTGTACTCAGTAGTAAGTCTAATGAATGCCAAATACAATGGAAGAATGTCCTCCTTGGACCTAGATGTCATATCTTTGTTTATAAGGTGTGCAACACAGCATGATTTCCTCACTGCTGTAGACACGTAATAGTCAAAAGCTGCATTACTGCCTGTGTGTGTCCTCAAGTCCCTGACTACTAGGGTGACTCCTAAGGGTGTGTTGTCAACATGATAGTTACCAGGGGTCGATGATGTCCCAAAGGATACTATTTTGCATTTCTTGGCATTTAGGTTTAGTCCATGGCTCTGATGTAAGTTATTTGCCTGTGTCAGCCATTCCTGGAAAACATTCCATGATGACTTCTGATTTGCAATCATCTTCAAATTCGATCAGCCAGAGGCCCTTGGCATTAGCCTTGACTTCAGACCCAGCTGGCTATCCACCAGATAACATAAGAGTTTATACCTAACCTCTTGTGTTTGTCAATACAGCCCTAGTGGAGTATTATTCCAAATGCCTTAGGCAGGTCAAGGTAGGCAGCGTGAACCATTTTCCCATTATCCATTGCTTTGATGACTTTCTCAAAGAAGTCCACCAGGTTGAGTAGGCATGACTGTCTTTGACAAACCCAAACTAGGTTGTGTCTGGTGGTTTCCTATATTATTACTGATAATTTCCATTATAATTCTTTCCATGGCTTTGCCTATGAGGCTAGTGAGACTTATTGGTCTATAAATGGTCCAGCTTTGTGCAGAGGAAGGACTGCTGCTGTTCTCCATTCATTAGGCACTAAGCCTGTTGGGATGTTTGGTTAGTGAGTCAGGAGATGGGTTATGTTCTATGGTATTTATAAGGCTTCCTGGGATACTGTCTGGGCCCATTGATGCAATATTCTTGACTCAACTTCTTACAGCTGTGTTGGACCATGAACTACAAGTCCCTGCTCTTAGAAAAGGTGGCTCTGTTTTTCAGTGATCCTGTGCTTAAGAAGGGGGCACATCACTTCTTACAGATTAACCTAGTCTGAAACACCAGAACATTGATATATGCCCGTCACTGACAGATCAAAGTACGACTTTTTTATTATTCATATGATATGATCTCAGATAAACCCCACTCAGCAAAATTGAAATTGGACTGCCTCAAGATACATTTAATCAGTTAGAAGTTTGCTTAATTTTCCATCATCCGGATTTAGAGAGAGTAAATTTTCTAAAGCCATATTTAAGAACTAGATTCAGAGTCACTGCAGAGACAACAAAATTTCAGTGTTATAATGTGGAAGCACTTGTCAGTGACTGCAGGTTTTAATACCAACACATCTCACTTAGGTTACACAGAAGATAAATACGTTACAAATAAATTAAGTTACATGCTAAAACTTTAAGGGAAATTAAATATAGCATATGTAATATATTGTATCAAATATGTTTGAATGAAGGTTTCAACTTCTACCCCTCTCAATTATGTTTCAGTACTATACCTGCCAAATAGCTCCTCTACCTTCATGAAATTGGCCCATTTGTTTTACTGGGAGAGATGCTGAGGCACTCCAGGCTAGGAGAGAGTCCTGCAGGAGGAGCTCAATCAGCCTATCCACCCCCCCCATAAGAGACAAGAAGTTAGGGGCGAGCCAAATTCAAGTGTAGTGGATTTGTCCTACCTTGTCTTCCCCTTGGAGTCCTAACCTGAGCACCACTAACACTGCAGTGCCTGCAGAAGCATGAGTGACACCACACAATTTCCCATATTGTGCCTATCTCACTTAAGAGTGCACTCAGAAAGCTCATACTAAACTGCAATACCTAGTGCTTCCTTTAGGTGTCTCTCAGGTAGAAAAACAGAGCTCCTTCCATCAGCCCAGATGGGGAGGGGGAGGCAACAGTTTTGTCCCACATATGAAATTAGTACACTTAATTCTTAGCAATGTGGGGAAAGAAACCTTAACTATCAAAGCATACAAAGTAATTTCATTAAAACCTTGTGCATTACCGTTCATCAGGCTTTAACACTGATTCTCTTAACTGACTGGGATATTGATTAGGTCTCAGTACACGTGCTCCTCTATTGTAAAAGTGTAATTAACAAAAGGTAAACTAAGTAACAGCTGCTAATACTCATCATATACAGACTTAGCAACTCTGAACAGCTTATTAATTTCCCATCAAGAGCAGCAAATGTGCAAGGCTTCATTATGAACACTAATAGTACTGAAGGGGAATCCAAGATCACTGTACTCTGAAGAGTAGGTTGTTGGAAAAGAGAAGAGAAGTAAAGGAGCTGGAAGAAGCTGACTATGCGGGTAAAATTCAGTTACTGGCTAGTCATACTGGTTGAATGTCTAACGAAAAAAAAAATTTTTTTTACTAATTTATCCTTTATTAAGTTAATCCTATAAGGCCAGTGGCCTCTTTTCAGGGGGACCTGAGGTGGTATTTTGGAAATTTGGCCAGGGCATTGGAAGACATCCCCCACCCATCATTATTATGACTGGGACCCATTTTGGAGGAGTACTTGCTGCTTCCATTCCAGGTGCGGAGGTAACCCGGAGAAACATGAAGGCAGATGGAGACAGAAGGAGATGATGGAGTGGTGAAAGAAATGGTGGAGAAAGCAAATGCAGAGACCAGAGAATGTCAGCAGGATTCTGAGGAAATGTTTCAAAGAAAATCGTTTGATGGAGTTGAGTCAGCAAATGATGGGTACATAATTATAACCCACTCCAATTGGGAGGGTTGCAGGATGACTTACGTAAACAAATGGTGGCCATAAAATGCAGATGTTTCCTGGGGGACACCATGGAGAAAATAGAAAAGAGGATGTAAAGACAATCCTGAAGAACAGCAGTGAGATAGAAAGGAAAATATTATGCAGAGAAAGTGAATGAAGGCAAAAGTGGAGTAGCAGAAAAGGCAGCAGAAGAAAATGAAAAATGGAAGGATGTGGTAAGGAGTCAAAGTAAAGAAGACAAATAAGAGAACAGGAATGAAGCATGGGGCATTATAATAGCTCCAGTGGGTGCAGAAACAAATTAGGTAAGAGCATGTATTCTAAATAACAATGAGATGTTTTGTGATTATTATATTTGAGACTTTTTTTAATAGAAATTTTTCTTGGATAATATGAAATAAAGAAAATTCATGTACAGTTTTGAACAGAGGTAGAAAGAGAGACTTTCAAAGGATATTTGAAAACTTTATGAAATGAAATGAAGTACTGGAAGCAGCAAAAGTTTATGACAAAAGGGGTTTCTGAACTGGTGGCTGGGTTTATAATATTGTGTTAAAAATTAATAAATGTGGAGGGTAATAGGATTGTTATAAAATAATGGGGACAACCCAAAACACTTTTTATGGAAAAGGAGGACATTTGATAAGTAACTGTGACAAAAGAAAAGGCTATATTTGTGGGGAAGTAGGACATGATGCAAAAAATGGGAACTGAAATGTTATAACTAATAAAAAATGAAAATAGGAGTAAGGAAAAAAGAGAAAAGAAAATGAACAGAAATAAGGCATTTTCAAAGTAGAAGAACTAGAAGAACAATTAGATGAGAAAAAGTAATAAAGATGACAGAAGAAGGTTCTGAAACAAGTGATGAGGTAGGAAAAGAAAAAAATCTATTGGTGAAAGGCAGAAAAAGAACATTTAAAGGGATAAATACAAAAGAAAAAAAGAAAGGAAATGCATGAAAAATAATATGTACACAATGACTGGAGGTTGGTATAATGGTCAAAGTGTTTGACTCAGATACATAAGGTACACACTTTGATTCTCACTTTGGGAGGGGAAACCGGCTATGCTTAAAATGGCCAGTTAAAAAACACAGTCTCGTAATTAGCTATGAACTTATGAAGCCATGAATCATTGTGGCTGGTCTTTTAGAGATTACTTTTAACATTTTGAGAGTATTTGTGCTTATTTTAGTGATGCTTGGCCACTCAGAAAAGTCTTGCTGCTTTGGTTACACTCTACCATTTATATTAGTATTAATTTTACTCAGTCTACTGCGGTGGTGGTGCTGCAGTAGCGCTGTCGCCTCACAGTTAGACGTTGCCCATTCGATTCTCAGTTAGAGCGCCTTGTGTGTAGCGACATGCGTGAATGGGCGTTCCTTCGTTGAAGGTTGTGCGTTAGGCCCGGCAAGCCAGTACGTAAAAATCTACTGCCAATTATTAGCTGACCAGAGTTCCGCTGTGGTGACCCCAAACCGGGAAAAGCCGAAAGACACAAACAAATTAATTTTACTCAGTATAATTAGATACCCTTGTAATAGCCTGAGAGTGGTCGACTGGTGGCAGCATGGTTACCTTATAGTCTGGGCAAAAGGGGTATAGCTAGTAAATCTGTACCAGCCTTTCCCAGGAGTATGTGTGTGTGTGTGTGTGTGTGTGTGTGTGTGAAAATCAATTATCCAGGAGTGGGTTAGTCAACTACTTGGAACTGGGACACAGTGCTCCAAAGTGAGTCTTGTTTGGAATATGCAGAGACAGAGTCCAGTCCCAGGACTGGAGCATGTTGCCTGTATGCTTTTGGGAGAAAAAGCTGCATCTGAAAATACTGTGTAAATTCATTCCTATTTTAGTGGCCGTCTCTCACTGGTGTCCGTGGTGAGGATTAAGGCTCCTTGATTACTGGCCCAAAGTAGAGAGGACATCACAATATGCTTCTACTAACTGTAAAGAAAATAAAAAGCTTATTTCATCAGATTTTAAACTACTAGTGATAAATATGAATGTTATAACAACATGAGACTTTAATTATGATTTAAGAGGCAAATGTAAAAATAAAGGAAATTATATAAGAAAATATTAAAAGTTATAAGATGTGGTAAGCTAAAACTCTGGGACACAAATTCATGGACTTACAAAAGGGATATGTATAGAACTGAAATAGATTTTATAGTATCACAAGGTTTAGTTATAGGAGAAGGGGAGGTAGTTGAAACAGGATTTTCTGATCATCTTGCAATATGGCTAGAGATAAAGGAAAAGAAGGAATATATAAAATAGGTGAATTAATAAAAAGGATAAATTTAGAAAGCATGGAATGAGGAAGGAAAGAGATTAGTAATACAATTATGGAAAGATCATATTACTATACATTGGAAGATTTAGACCATAATGACAGACAGTACTTTGACAAAGAAAAAGCATTATATGAAAGAACAAATACAAGAATTGGTAATATAAGCAAAAATACATTTACAGGTAAAAAAGGAAAGAAGTACTACGTTACTTATGCAGATTAATAAAGGAAGACATTAGTATAATAAAATAAATAAAAAATGTAAAAGGAGAAATACAAAGAACACAGGAAAATATTATGAACAGTGTAGTACAATATGTAGTGCAGGAAATGTTAAAAAAAAAAAAAAGTAAGTGAAAAAATGGAAAGTAAAAATGTTAATAGAAAAAGAGAAGAGAGAGTTGGAAAAGATTTCTTTAAATGAGATAAAGTATTGCGACAAGTAAATATAGATTTGGCTGCATGACCACATAGATTAGGGTATGAAATGTATAAAATGTTTAGGGATTGGCAAAAAAAAAATATTTTTAAAGATTTAGAATGAATGATTAAATTAAGGGTTTATGTATAAAGAATTATGTAGTGGAATACTAAAATTCATATGGAAGAAGGAAGACAGAAAACAATTAAACCAGAGACCAACAGCATTGAGGAATAATGGTTATAAGATCTTTGCAAAAATAATACAAAATTAATTTGAAATTAAAATGGAAAATATTATGGAAGATAGTATACATAGCATAAAGAAAAAGGGTTGTCAAGAATTATTAATGATAGAGAAACTGTGGATGATGATATGAATAGAAAAGAAGCAGCAAAAATCATGATGGGAGACCTTAAGGCATAGGTTCATAGGTTCATACTAGGCTATCTGCCCGAGGGCATTTACAAGCCTAGCCCATAGTTTTGTGGCTTACGCCACCCCTTTAGTATGGGGAACTATACCCATTATTTTGCTGTGCCTCTGTTGAGCAGTGACACTGAGGTAATCCCTGGGGTATATCTGCGATCTCCCATCCATTGGTCAAGATTTCTCTTGAACAAGGCCAGCGAGGTGCTCTGCCTCACATATACCGGGATTTTATTCCACAGCATAGGGAGTCTTTGGGTGATGAATCTATCCCTCCAGCGCGTCCTATTAATAGCCGTGTCGAGGTTTAACACTAACCATTTGACACAATTGGACGTGAAATCTTATGGGTAATAATGAAAGAATTTCATATAAATGAAAAGGTTAGGAAATTATGTATGTCAGCATATAGTAATAATAAAGTAAACAGATGTGTAATTTGTTGGTTAAGCCAAGTGGTACATATGAAGTGTGGTGTAAGACAGAGATGTTCAATGAGTTATATGCTCTTTGCATTAGTATGTGATAGTATGTGAAATAAATTACAAAATGAAGGAGGTGGGTAATGTAAAATAAATTACAAAATGAAGGAAGTGGGTATATAACACCTGAAGGGTTAAGAATTCCAGTCCTGTTAAGATATGCAGATGAAATTATAATAACTGCAAAAATAAAATTTGGATAAAAGTAATAATTTTACAAATAAGCATATAGACAGCAGATAGTGGTGGCTGTAATTAAAGAGAAAAGTAAAGGTTTAGGTGATGCAGTAAAAACAGGGGATGTATATTTTACATGAATGAAATTTGTGTGTTGGGTATAAAATTTGGGAATGAAAGATGCAAGTAGAATTCAATAGGAAAACAAAAAACAAAAGAAGAAATAAAAAAACATCTTTTCTGCAGAACATATAAATTATCATTCAGAAAAAAGGCTTATTTGATAAATTCAGTACTGACGGGAAAATAGCATACTTATCAAATGTAGTCATGCTGCCGTGGTGGTGCAGCGGTAGCGTTGTCGCCTCACAGCAAGAAGTTCCCCTATTCGATTCTTGGCTGGAGCACCTTCTGTGTGGAGTCTGCATGTCCTCCCCATGGTCAAGTGACCTTCAAAAGACATGCGTAAATGGGCGTGCCTTTGTTGAAGGTTAGGCGTCGAGCTGGCACCTCGGCACCATAAAATTCTACTGCCAATCATTAGTAGACCGGAGTTCCGCTGTGGCGACCCCTAACTGGGAAAAGCCGAAAGAAGAAGATCAAATGTATTCATGCTGCTGACAGTATTTGAAAAGGAATTATTGCAGATATGTTTTCATTGATATGGGGTTCACGATTAAACCCAGTAAAAAGAGGGGCTTTGTATATAATAAAGGAGGAGGTTTAGGGTTAATTGACCCAGTGGTTTATGCTACTGCTTTAAATTTGTACAAAGTGCTGAAGTGGATAAATGAAAAAAAAGAGAGAGATTAGTAGCAAAATTGCATAAATACAGGTATGATAAATTTTGGATATGGTAAAGAGCAACAGAGAAAAATATTGTATAAATGAACAAATAAAAAGTTACCAGAACAAATATTTTTGAATAGAAAATAAAAATTGATGATATAGAAAAAGAAAAGTTTGGTTTAAGAATGTAACGATAAAACATTACTATGTAAAACAATGGGAAAATCTAACAGGTGAAAAAGTTAAAGCTATAAAACCCATAAGAAGCAAATGGTGTAAGCAGAAAGTAGAATGTCAAGATTTTTTGTGGAGACTGGTAATAGATAAATTGCTAGTAAGAGGAAATATTCCATATAAAAAGAAAAGTTAAAAAATACAGGGAAAACTATGTACTGATTTTTTTTTGAATATATAAAAGTAAAACATGCATGATTAAATATACATAGTGTAAAAACAGAAGTAAAGAATATGTTAAAAGAATAGATAAAAAGCTATTTTATGTTATTTGGGTGATATAGAATGAAAGAATAAATAAAATTATGTTTAATGGTAAACAGATTTTATTAACAATATTAAGTAAAATCTGACGGTGGTTATGGAAAAAGGAGTGAGGGTCTAATAGGGATGAAAATTTAGCATGGCTATAAAGGAAATTATGAATTTGTATAAACAGATTTCTATATCTATACATTTGTACAATTTAAGTATTTATAAGTATGCAAATATTCTGTAAATAACAGTTACTTTTGTATATAGATGAAAGACCCCTAATATTTTCAATAGGTGCCATATAATCTTTTGCATTCACCTAAGGTACCTCCAACTAAACCAAGGTCCCATCTTTTTCAATGTCTCATCCAAGGATGACAGTCAGGAATACAGAACCACCTTATGCTGCACTGTAGTGCCAGCAATCTAACTTTCTGGTGTGGGAATAGAACCCACAGCCTTTTGCACCAAATGAGAGTGTGCTACCTGTTATTCTACTGAAACTGCTAAAAATCTAGAGAAAGTAAAATAAAATTAACTGGAAAAGGGGAAGGAAAGAAATCCAATGGGGAAGAGTCTCGCAGCTGTTCAGAAAAAAAAAAGCAGTTCAGGTTTCAGCTTTGGTACACAGTATAGAGCTTCCAGTAATTTAGAGGAAAAATAGGGCTGAGGGCAGCAAGTCTGGTGCATTACTGGCACATTGCAGAGAAAGGGAAATGCATATTAGGAAGATTCACTCCAGCCTTCATAAAAACCTAGTTATTTCCAGCAAAGAGATTAATGCAACCTTCAAGAGCTTCTATGAGAGCCTTTATGCACAGGAACACAGTTTTACAGAGGCATACAATAATGTCACCAAGTTATTTCAGCATATTGTCTGAGCCAAGCTTCCCACCAAGGAATATGAAAGGCTGTTAACTAAGGAAAAGGTAGATGAGGCTGTTGCCCACTCATCCAGAGGGAGGCACTGGGCCTAGATGGCTATAACATAGAGATATGTGTTTTGAGATGCTTGTAGAGTTTCAAAATCAGTGACAGATAAATCTCTCTTCCCAAACTTCAGTCATTACAGTTTTACCCAACTGAGATAAAGACCACTCCAAGATAACTACAAACACACCCCTCTCCAAAATTCAGACATATATGAAGATCCTGGCAGACAGGATTAAAAGGGTTATCCCTAAGCTCCTTTTTTCTTCGCAGGCAGTATTTGTTCAGGGTAGTAGTAGTAGTGTGGACCATCTGAACATTCTACAGATATACTTGCAGGGTCTTAAAACAGCCCTGAAGCTGTGACCACTGTCCAAATTGATTCTTTGAAAATGTTTGACTCAATCCTGTGGGATTACTTGTTGGAAGTTCTGAGATATTAAATTTTTCCTATAGAATTTATAAGGGTGAGTCACGCTCTGTATCATAAGCCAAGAGCTAGAGTGTTGACTAATGGGCTATCATCACCTGGATTTAACCCAAAGAAGGGCACATCTCAAGGTTGCTGTCAGTCACCTACATTTTTATTAGCAATTAAACCACTCAATAGGCTGATTATGTCTGATCAAAATTTGGAACATTAAAAGCTCTTTGGGATAGACACAAAAGTGTTTTTATTTGCATATGATTGTATGGTCCTTTCTATAAACCCCAGTTTGGATCTGCCCAAACTGTACCAATTGGCAAAGTTTTGCAGAGTTATCTGGTTTAAAAGTACATAAAAAAACTCAGTTTACCCAGCCAACCCTGCAGCGAAGACATGGAAGCTGAAAAATCTTTTGACTCTCTATGGATGGGCCTCATCATCTGTTACATATTTAAGCATTCAGATTCATCTGGACCCCCTTCATAATAATCTGCAACCTGTCTGGACTAAACTATATATAGATATAGGAGTGCATGATTAGTGGCAGATAAAACTATTCTTGCTGAGTATGCTAAAATGTTTGCAGCCCAGCAGCTATTTTATGTATTCAGGCACATAATCATACCAGGCAACCATCCCTTAAACACAGGATACCGGGTCTTCTTAACCAATTTACATGGGATGGAGAAAGTGTAAAGGTCAGCAGAGCAGCAGCCTTAGCATCCTCATATGATTTGGACTCGGGCACCCATCTTTGGGGTTATTATGCTCTGGCCTTTACCCTGAGTGCCCTGTTCTCCTTAAAGGAGGAAGAGTTACCCATCTGGGCATTACTTGAAGGCAGAATATTGAACTCTCACATGCCAGTGGCCACTAAGTTGGTATGTTAGATTTTACCTAAAAGGTTGTCCAACTGGCCTACCATATGCCAAAGTTTTAAAACACAATGAATTAGATAGATTTATTTCTCCAGCTTCATTCTGGGACTCTGCCATTCCCATTTGGGCTTATGCTTACCTTACAATAAACTAGCAGCCCATAAAATTTGCAGGGTGGCCCAGTAAGGGGACAACTTACTTGCGTGACATTATCTCATCTATTGAGCACAGAGTGCTGGCTGACTTTCCCAGCATTCAACAACAGTGGAATCTGGATAAGTCAGATTTTTGGCAATATTTACACTTAAGATACACCCTAGAGAGGTCTAAGTTCAATGAAAGGTTAAAATATGAATGTTTGCCAATCTTATAAGACCAGTCAGGGATATCCAGAGGGATGAAATCCCCCAATCAGGTAGTGCTTCTTTTTTCTACCTACTGTTAAGAACCTCCAATAAGCTATCTAGGATCAAGGGCTTGGATAACCAGCAAAGGGGGGGGGGGGTAAGTTCATTGCAGAGCGGAGGAGAATTTTATTCCTTCAAGGGGGGATATTGGTTTCCAGCTGACAGTCTTTGGTGCAACTATCTACACAGAGTAAAGGATAAAGCTTGTTGGAAGGACTCTCTGGACTCCTGAGATAATTTTTGGCAATACCCAACAACAGTCTACTCAATGTGGCTTTCTGAGTGCCTGTGTCAAGATCTAGGAGTGCATCTTTCTGTGCTTCAGGCATTATGGATTGCTAATGCAACATGTGTGGTGACTCCTATGGCAACTGGAAAAGGTTCACACAGGTTGCTATTATAAGACCAGCTTATATTTCCAGTTAATGGAAGGATCCACGTTCGTTGGAGGAGAAGTGAAGGTGGCTCACAAGAGTCTGTGTCTGTGGCAATACGTTGTCATTAAGGTCAACTGTTTCATACCATCTGGCAATACGTGGTCATTAAGGTCAACGGCTGTGTGGGTAGCATTTCATAATTAACTTCTAGTTTATTTTTAATGAAATTATGTTTGGTTATTGGATTTATGCACCCTTTTCAGTGTAGATATTGTTCAGACAATGTACTTAAACATAATTATTCCTGTTGTTATTCTCTTGGTTTATTTCTGTTGAATTTTTAATCTAAAACTATTACTGTAGAGAAAAAATAAATCAAATTCATTCAGCAATGTTTAAAAATAACTGACAAATTGGAAGAATGTACATCAAGTGACAAAAGCTGGAAAAAATATAAGTTTTAGGCGATTCAGATACACTAATAACACTACAGAAATCAGATGATGAAATATGAAGCTTCTCAAGAAGTACTGCTTCAAAAAACAGTAGAACTGATCGTAAAAACAAAGCACACAGAGAAAACCTAAATTTTCTGATACACAACAGAAGCTAGAAGTAGTAGACTGCATTAACTTTATGAAAGTACAAATAAGCAACTGAGCTGGCATTCTACAGAAGGATTTATTAACTGAAACAACACAGCATATTTATTCTCTAAAATTAGCCAAGAGAAAGATGCCAAGATTTCCAAGATGGCTCCACACTGATCAATAACTTAATTTCATATCTCCTAGTGTGAAAAAAGAGATAGTGGCCAGTAATTCTGCCATATTTAGTAAATTCAGTTACCAGCTAAGTACACTGCCTGGATGCCACAAAATGAGAGCGCCTAAAAGAAAATCAAGTAGAACACATAATGAGAAAATACTGACTGGAAAGTATCTTGCAGTTGTTAAGCAAAAATAATTTCAAGCTCCAGCTTTATTACAAGACATGGCTTCCAGTAACCTAAAGGAAAGTATAAAGCAAATGTAGTCAGATCTGATTAAAGTAAAACACTGAAGGAGTATATCAACTCAAAGACTTGTAAAAATGGAAGAAACGTTATACAGCTATTTACATGAAATGATAAAACTGCAAAAATCAGAGGTTGAAATAAAGAAAAGGCTCGCTGAGTAAGATAGTTTTCAAAAAGAGCTGTTTCAAAAAATGGTAGAGCTAAAGGATAGAGCATGTAGGGAAAACCTGAGATTGTTTACTGTGCCAGAGAAACTGGAAGGAACAGACTGTAGTAATTTTATGAAAGCACAAATAATCAACTGGACTGGTATTCTACACAGGTGTTATTTATTTAACATTTGCTGATATGTTTGTCTTAATTTTGCATAAGTGAATGTCTGGATTAAGGCCTATGGCTTAAACTAATAAGTGTGTATGTGTAAGCAATCCAAATGAAAAGTTTTCCTTTAGCAAATAAATGTTCAAGTCTGAGAAGTCCGTAGTAGAGGGCAGATATACAGCTTATTCTTAGGTTTCCGTGGAGACAAGCTGACTGGTAAGCAATAAAAAGTCAGAACATGTATTTAGACAAGAACAGACAGCAACTGGTGTAAGCAGGAGCATAGGTTCTAACATGCGTCTTAGCATGGTTAACCTTAATTTTAGATTACTTTTGGCCTGTGTGTGCATCTGTGGATTTGGGGCAATTGCTCCTATCAGGAGGGTTAAACTTCATTATTTGAACATGTACATAGTTTTCTGTTTGTTTTAAGTTAGCGGGTTAATGGGGTGTTGTGAGGGGGCATTTATTTTTTGTTTAAGGGTTTTCATTAAACCAAAAAGTCTTGTAAGATATGACACAGGTTCAAATGAAGATGACAGAAAACAACAGCATAAAAGTTCAACCTGCCAGACATTAGTGGGTACATGTAACATAAAAGTTGGAAACAAACATTTAAAAAAGCTGTCATATATAATAGGTGGGAATAAGAATTTGTTATCATAGTGGCTACATTAAAGATATGACTTTGGAATATGAATGGCCTCACAGGTATGGATACAAACAAAAGAGTGCTGAATTATTTTAAGAAATGCATTGTGCAAATAGCAGTGCTACATCAGACAAATCTGGAAAAAAATGAACATATGAATTTGATAAAGAAAGTGTTTTAGGAGCGATATTTAGAAAAGTATCAAAGACAAACAAGAAGGGAAGTACGTATATTAATTGCTAGAGGAGCACCAATAGTGATAGAAGAAGGGGGAAAAAGATAATGACACATCTGTGATGCCTTCTACATGAACTACAGAATGAACTGGCACCCCACCTAAGTACCATGTTCAATCATAGCCTCACCTCAGGCTTTTTGCCCATTGAATGGTGCACTGTGACAGTTATCCCACTCCACAAAGGGGGGACCACAACAGACCCCGGGAACTACCGCCCCATTAGCCTGACGCACCTCGTCTGCAAGGCCATGGAACGTATCATCATGGAACTCATAAACAAAGACATTGGAGATCTCCAAACCCTGGACCCCACACAGTTTGGGTTTGTAAAAGGCAGATCATGTCTCCTAAACCTGATAGACTTCTTTGAAGTAGTCACCAAGGCCATGGATGAGGGTAAGGTGGTTCATGCAGCCTATCTAGATCTCGCCAAGGCATTCAACACCATCCCCCACTCTGGAATTATAGATAAACTCTCTAAACTAGGTATAAATCCCTATGTCACAAGATGGGTTGCCAACTGGCTTACTGAAAGAACCCACACTGTGAAAGTAGCAGACTCCAAATCAGACTTCAGACCAGTGACAAGTGGAGTACCACAGGGTTCAGTCCTGGGTCCTCTCCTGTTTGGTATCTACTTCTCTGAAGTACAGGCTAACACAGAAGGTCTTTGGCTAACTAAATTCGCAGATGACTGCAAACTAGGAGCCATAATTGAAACTCCTAATGATGTGGACATCCTACAAAAGGGCCTCACTGAGACAGATGCCTGGTGTCAAAGACATGGTCTCAAGCTCAATGCCAAAAAGTGCATTGTCATCCCCTTTGGTAAAAATCCTGTACCCATGAACTACCACATAGGCGGTAGTCTGCTTAACACCGAAAGTGTGATAAGAGACCTTGGGACACAGGTGGACAGTAGTCTCTCCTTTGATAATCACATCGCCAAAGTGGTCAGGAAATCCTTCTATGTGGCACACCTCATCACAAAAGGTTTCTCATCCAGAAAAAAAGAGGTCATTGTTCCCCTCTACTCATCACTCATTAGACCCATTATAGAGTACAACGCCCCTTTTGGAATGTACCTCACAAGACATCTACAACAACTGGAAAGGCCGCAAAAATACCTCACAAAGAGGATTACTGGCCTCAAACAGATGGCTTATGCAGACCGTCTCAAAAAACTCCAGCTTTACTCTGTCGCATATCGCCTACTCAGAGGCGATCTCTGCCTAACATATAAAGCTATGTCAAACCCAGAGCTGTTGGACATGCTCCACTTAAAGAAATCCCAATCCCTCAGAGCTACACACTCTAGAGACCTACAACTTGTCACCACAATAAACCGAACATGCTGGAGGGATAGATTCCTGTCCCAGAGACTTCCCATACTCTGGAACAGACTACCTATCTATGTCAAACAGAGCTCCTCATTAGCACTCCAAGAAAAATCTTGATGATTGGATGGGTAATAGGAAATTCACCCCGGGGATCACTTCTGTGGTTCTGCTTGACAGGGGCACAGGAAAATAATTTTCTTGGGTGGCGAAAGCCAGGGTACATTTTTGGCTAGGTTTGTATAGGCCCTAGGGCCAATAGCCTAGTACCTACCTATGAACCTATAAAAAGCAACTGTGTGGCATGTATTTGGATCTAGGACTGTTGAATGAAAGTTCAACAGTCTGAATCCACTATCACCGAACACACTTTAATGAAAGCGCTTTCACCGAAAAAGCACTTTCGTTAAAGTGTGTTCAAAAGAAAAAAAAAAAAAAAAAAAAAACACATTACATTTATGTTTTTGCAGGGGGGCACCCCCTGCACCCCCCACACACCCCCTACTTTTATATTCTCACTCCGAGGTCACACTACAGTGGGGAAAAGGGAATCTTCCCTTATCCCCACTGTAGTGCGATCTCCGCAACAGGCATACTTACGCAAAAGTGCTTCTTCGGTGAAAAGAACTTTCGCATAAGTATGCCCGGCCGTTTCACATTCAATGAAACGGCCGCTCGAGCATTGGTCCTAGACCCATGTATTTATATTGCACCTAAGCTTAAGAAAACTTTGGGAGAAATAACCAGTTTCAGTTTGGAATATATAAGTATAGGTGGGGACGAATTTGATTGCGACAGAGAGGATGTATCTGAAGGACCTAGAAGGAACATAACAAAAGAGGGTAGGCTTCTAAAGAAATTTGTGAAAGTATTTGGTATGGCAGACTTGAATTCAGTACTAGGAACTTGGAGAAAGTTAACATATTATTCCTCACGGTACAATAACTGGTTTAGACTAGACAGAAATTATACTGTACCTCACAGGAGCAGGTGCATTTTAGTGAAAGATTTGATATATCCAATAACTATTTCAGAACATCCGCCAGTAACAACCAAGATAAACATGCAGGGTAACAAAGTAAAAATGAGACAATGGCACTTCTCCACCCACCTGTTAAGAAGAAGAATTTAATGAATGGGTAGTGGAAATTATTTGAGAGTTATTAGGGAAGCCAGACATATTTTCAGAAGTTATAGCTAGTGAGTGGGATAAAATGAAAGTAGAATTTAAGAATAGGACAGAAATAAAAGAAAGATATGGTTAAGAAGTAATAGGAATTTTTTAGAAGGGTTGACAAAGTTTAAAGTACTGCAGAATAAAGGGAATCTCACAGAACAAGAGGAGGTACAATAGCAGAGTGCTAAAGGGAAGATAATGGAGCATCTGGATAATATGCATGAGTTTAGAAAGGTTGCTGTTAAGCAACTATTTTTTTTTTTTTGATAAAAAAAAAAGAAAAACCCAGAGAACAACAAACTTTTAGCACAACTTAGGCAACAGAAAGTAGAAACGGTTGCTGACAAATTAGTGAGTCTATAACATGAAAAATAACCAGAGATCTTGTACAGGTATTAGATATATTTTGGAAATTTTATGAAAATGTGTATACAGCAGAAAAATGTAGAAATCAACAAAGAGTGTAAATGAAAATATTTATGGAAGACTTAAGTATGCCAATATTAGAGGTAGATGTGGCTCAACAATTAAGATAGTAAGAAATTACATAAAAATGATGATGTACAATTAAACTGCATGAACGTCTCCAGGAACAGATGGTATTTCTGTGGAAGTTTAGAATTTAGCAAAAGTGATAAAAGATCAGGAAAGTTTTGTTTAATGGTATTTTAAAAGGAGGAAGCACCAGTATCCTGGACAAAAGCTGTGGTACCTAAAGATGATAATGACCCATAAAAGCCATCTTCATGTAGGCCCATTTCAATTTTAAACCATGATTATAAAGTGTTTTTGTAATAGCTATGAAAATGGCAAATGTGTTGCCAGAAGTGACGGATATAGATCAATGTGGTTTTGTGGAGGGGAAGTAAACACTTAACATTAACAGGACAATGATAACACAAAGGGAAACGGAGTATAACACAATACTGCTGTGTTGGTGGGTTCTGATGCAGAGAATGCATTTGGCAGAGCATGCTGGGATTTAATGAGCAGGGCAATGGAAGCATTTGCATTCCCTGATACTTTAATAAGGTTAATTAGGAGGATATATGAGGAATCAGAGGAAAATTTTAAAGTGGGAAGGTTCCTTTTTGACAACTCTGTCTGAACACAGGCACCAGAAAGTGTTGTCCTCTTTCCCCTTTATTTGTTTTATACTTAAGGGACCCAGAAATTCAAGGATATAATCAGTATGGTAATCAAGAAAAGTTTGCTTTATTTGGTGATAATATTTTGTATCTAATAAAAACAGAAAAGGACATCTCAGTATTTAGAACATCTTGAGACAGTTTCAGGAATTTTGGGGTTATATAAAATTAATGAAGACAAAAAGTCTATAGTTGTAAACTATGTACCCACAGGTCTACTTTAAAAGAACGAAATTTCACTTACATGAAACTCTTAACACCAAGCCGAAAAAGCCAACAGCACCAGCACACAGATGTCCTGGAACACTGACTTACCACTCTGGGTAAGTAACCGCTTGGCCATCCTAAACAAAAACGTAAGCCGAAGAAAACCAAACCCACCCATGACCCTCCCTATGTGGTATGGCTGCACCTCCAACTACATATACCAACTCAGAGATCGCACAACCATGGGAGTAAGAGGCAAAGTTCAACAGGATGGCCAAGTGGTTACTTACCTGGAGTGGAAAGTCATGCATTCTGGGACGTCAGTATTATGTGGTCATCTGTTTTTTCATCTCAGCATTTTAAAAGTCAGGTAAAATGTCAGGTATGTGAACATTCGGGTTTCTGAAGGGGACCTCTACCCACACACGAACTGGTCCAGCAATACCCATATTCATGGGACTCAGTAAAATGAAGTATTTAGGAGCATGGATTAAAAAGGATTCTGTTATGGCAGCTAAGGATATGTGGGAAGAGACTAAACAAAAGATAATACAAAAGCTGAGAAAATGGAAGCTATTGTTTATGGATATGGATATCATGGATATAAGCACTGAAATTGGTTTTAGTCCTTTTAGTTTTACATACAGGTCAGGAGAATTTGTGGACAGTCACTAATGAAGAGTTGAAGGATTTTATTAGGTAGATGAAAAGGGCAAGGGTCAAGTGGGATAAACTGATCCTGCCAATAGCACAGGGTGAATTAGATTACCTGGTTTGAAAGGATATTTTAGAGCTACACACTTATGGCTCATTTGCATAACACAAGCAGAGAGCTATAACTCAAAGTGGAAAGGGATGATGAAGCAGGGGAGATATTCAAGAAATGAGGAGATAGTGGGATTTTGGATGCAGATCCTTAAGAAGAACAGCCACACAGAACATTATCTTAAAGTCAAAAAGTAGCAGAAACTATACTAAGAACTAAGCCAACATGGGAATGGAGAAAGGATATTTTTGCCAATAGGGATAACTACAATTTGGAGTACAGAGAACAGGAAAGAGGGGGCTGGAATTTACTGCAGAAAACTAGGAAAGAAACCAAGGTGTTGAGAGCATCTATCTAGAGAGGAAATGTAATATCATGGGAAAAAGCCAATAAGACATTTGGAACTGAAGGCTAGATACTGCCTTCCCACTCAGGGACTGATATCAGAGTATAGGCAAAGAGAAAGGATAGGAGAATTCTAACAAATACCTGCTCTGGTAGACTTTTAAACTGAATCTAGAACAGAATGTGCTGTTAAAAAGAGAATTTGTAGGGCATATAAAATACTGCATAGGAACCAGAAGAATCAATCAGAGGTGGTTAGAAAAGATTGGGAAGAGAGACTGAATAAGTAGTTCACAAGGAAATAATGAGAGGGTATATATATATATATATATATATATATATATAAATATATATATATATATATATATATATATATGACTCCCAAATATACAACAAAGTCAAAATGATTTATGATTTTTGCTTGGAAGTGTTTCCATCTTGGAAGTGTTTCCATTGGTAATTTCATACTCCAAGCAGACTGGAAAAGAATTTCTCCTCAGGCAGATGGCAAATGTTGGATATGTGAAGGGGAAGAAAGAGAACTTCTTATGCTTTGGGAGTATAATGAGTTGGCAGATTTTAAAAATTCCCTACAGAGTACTTTATCAGAAATATTTGATGAACAAATGGGTGTAACAAAGAACATGATTTTTTGAGCAGGGATATCGGATCTGAATTGCCTAAACATAGTAAGACCTTGTAAAAGTTTTATTTTTGTGGCCAGTTTCCCCATGCAAGAATCAAACCTTGGACCTTGTGTCTGTAAGATAAACACCTTAACCATTGTCAACCTCACACCCAAAGTCTAAGCCAACAATATTTGTTGTAGTAAATATTGTGACTGAGATAAAAGAACTGGAAGTGGGATCTTTAGAAAAGGGTAGGAGCAAATTACATAGAAAACAATGGAAATTGTGGGAACATTACATGCAGAATAATGTTTTGGGGAAGAGCGAGGTTTAAGGGAAAGCGGGAATGGAGCAATTTATGTAATACTGAATTGATGATAAATATACAAAAGAAAATATGTGATGTATAATGTTTGCAACTGGGAATATGTTAACATGATTTGTATTATTTTATATGGATGTATGTTTTACTATGTCTTAAGTGAGAATTCAATAAAGCTGTTAAAAACAAGAGAGAAAGATGCCAAAACCAACAGCAGTAAGATGCAGTTATGGTAGTACAAGCATCTGCTCCTGACAGACTTTTGGAGAAGGGAAAAGTATTAACAACTGGGGACATCAGAGTGTTTATGGAAACTGACTATTTACTGTACAACAGAGAGAAGGAAAGTGATTTTTTCCCTACAATCAGAGAATGTTGAGGAGCAAGTGGGAGGTTCAAGCTGCTATATCCAGCTGTATTTACAATATTTTTTCCTGGAGGCTGAGAGGCATTTTTGGATGCAGAAAAGGCTAAAAAGTAAAAAAAAAAAAAAATTTACCCAGTAAAGAGTGAGCCTGCAAGATGAAAGGGGACTCTGATTCTTATTCCTCTTAACAATAGCAAAGCCCATGAAAAGAACTTGCCAGTAAAACCTTTTCTATCATTACAAAGGAAAAAGATTATATGATAGAAAAAAAATTCAGAAACTGACTAGAAAAATTCACAGTACCTTGGATTTGAACCAGAGACCACTGTAGCATGGTCAATATGATGAAGAGGATGAACAGCAATAATGTGAAAGTAGGAAATAAATGGAAGAATGCTAAAATGTAATTTCTGTAAGATGCAGTTTGGACATGAGAACTACACTTCTGCAACATGTGACTAAAAAAAATAGACAAGACATTTGTCTAATGCATTAAATTAGTGGGAGGACTCCAGTACAATTACAACTGTGTCATTAACATTTAGAAAGATAATAAAGGGAGGAAAATGTAATTATAAGCAAAAAGGTATTTTTTCATTAGTAATATCTGCATAATAAATTTACTGAGGTAATTTGCATGTTACATTGGAAAGTGGTTTTGTACAGCACGCAACAATATTTTACGTGTTTATGTGACTGCTGTTTATGATTATAATGTGAACTTGGGCTGCTAGGGAAGGATGCACAAGTGCACTGATCACGTCTGTATGTATTACATTACGGTTGTTTGCCTTGATGTTATATAATTAGTAATTAAAGGGAACTGGCAAGCAGTTCAGTATAAATAAAGGAAGTCTGGCAAATTGCATTCAATACTTTTGCAAGTAGATGCATTCCTACCAGCATTTACCACTGCACTATAAAACAGTGCACAGTATAGTTTAAGAGCAGCCAACACACTTATGTAAGGCTAAACATCAAGCTAAAAGTGTGCAGAAAACAGAAATGGGACAAGAATGAATGGTGTCAGGGCAAAAGGGAAAACAGACTAGTATGTACTTCAGCATGATTATAACTAATTTTAGACTAGGTAGAGCATGTAAAGGTAGTTGTTTATTTATGGTAACTGTCCCTGTATGGAGCGGTAACCTCCCAATTGGGAAAGTGTATACAGTTTTGTGTGTTTGTTGTAAGTTAAGAAGGGGTTGTGGTAAAAATGAAAATGTATAAAGATTTTTGTTGATGTTGCTTGAGTCTTGGCATTAAAATAAAAAATGTCTTTGAAAATATAACATGGGTTCACACAGAGATGAGAAGCCACAACTGCATATAAGAGTGGCCTGCAAAATAAAGGGCGCATGTAAGTTGCAAGTTGGAAACGTACATTACAAAATACCGTCATGCAGAATATGTTAAAGTAGTAGATTATTATCAGAATGATTGCCTTATCAATTATATTCTGAACTGTAAATGGCATTATAAGTAGTAACAAGAAGCAGTGAGTAAAGAATTATATTAAGAAGTGAAGAGTCCAAATAATGTTACCAGAGACATCTAGATAGAAATGAGGATGTTAATTTGACAGAGACAGGACTTCAGCATGTACAGTCAGCAGAGTATCAGAAACAAAGGGAGAGTGAAAAGAGATTAAATAGTAATAGAAGAAGAAAAGAAAGACAACATTGGTAAATTTGTGGCAATAAGGGGTTATTGGAAGGGAAAGAGGATTTCATTGGCATGTATTTATATTCCACTTAAAACTACAATAAAGGAATAAAAGATAATTATGGGAGAGGTAATTAGCTTTTAGCAGGAAAAATCCTTCTGTCTGGAACCTGATTTGTAATAGTGTGGATGTATCAAAGGGACCTAGAAGAGATAATATAACAAACGACTGCAGAGTTCTGAATAAACATATGAGAATTTTTGGAATGGAAGATGTGGATCTACTAGCATTGGCACAGACCAAGTTTACACAGTATTCCCCAAGGTACACTACCTGGGTAACATTGGAAACAAGTTATATTTCACAAAAGCATGGGTATTTAACTGAAAACTTTGAAACACAACCAATAACTAGTTCAGCTCATGCACCAATAAAGACTAGGGTACAACTGATTCAAGAATTATTAGGAAAGATAGACATTTATTCACAAGGAATATCTAGAGTAGAGTGAAATGAAACTGAACTTGAAATTATGACAGAAAAACTATAGAAAGAGATATGGAAAATATAATAGTAGAGAGATTAACAAAGGTGGCAATATTGTAGAAGAAAGGAAATCTTACAGGCCAAGAAGAGAAGAGGAGCAATTGCTGAGTGTTAAAGGAAAAAATAAGAGTATTTGGATAGTATGCATCTCTTCAGAAAGGTTGCTATTAAGCAAGCATTTCTGATAATGCAAGAGCACTAATGCTATTAAAACAATGACTTGGGCAACAGAAAACAGAAAGGGGTGCTGATAAACTTAGAGAACCCATAACAAAAAAAAATAACCAGAAATTCTATGGAAGTAGTTAGGAAACTCTGTGAACACCTACAGAAAGCAGATGAATGTGGACAGCAAGAATTGGCAGAATGGAAATATTTATGGAATAAATCCAATGAAAGTGCCAGGGCACGCTATAAGTGATCCAAAAATATTTATTCACGATAAGTTTCACTGAAATGTTGCACTCAACAGGGTCAGTCAGTATTCCTATGGAGGTTTGGGGATTAGAGGGGAAAAAAGTGATAAAGATCTTGATGGTTTTAACAATATTTTAAAAAGAGAGACAGTGACATAGGTTCATAGGTTCATACTAGGCTATCTGCCCGAGGGCATTTATAAGCCTAGCCAGAGTGTGTTTGGCTTACGCCACCCATTTTAAATTAATTTTGCTATGCCCTTTTCGAGGTTAGTATACTGTGCCTCTGTCTAACAGTGACACAGAAGTGATACCCGGGGTAAACCTACTATCTCAAATCCACTCATCAAGATTCCTCTTGAAGAGAGTCAATGAGGGACTCTGCCTAACCTGGACTGGGATTTTGTTCCAGAGTGAAGGGAGCCTCTGGGTTATGAATCTGTCCCACCAGCATGTCCTATTTATTTCAGTGCTGAGGTTCAAGTCTCTTAAGCATGTAGCTCGATGGGATTTGGATTTTCTGAGGTGCAGGATGTCCATTAATTCCGGGTTGGACATGGCTTTATGGCTTTATATGTCAGGCACAGATCACCTCTGAGCAGGCGGTAGAGCTGGAGTTTCTTTAACCGGGCAGCATATGGCATCTGTTTTAGCCCTTTGATCCTCTTGGTGAGGTACTTTTGGGGTCGTTCCAGTTGCTGCAGGTGTCTGGTAAGGTACATCCCAAAAGGGGCATTGTACTCAATTATGGGCCTGATGAGGGATGAGTAAAGAGGCACGATGACCTCCCCTGATCTAGATGTGAATCCCTTCATGATTAGGTGGGCTGTATAAAATGTTTTTCTAACCACTTTGGCCACATGGTTGTCAAATGAGAGATTGCTATCAACTTGGGTCCCCAGGTCCCTAATTACTTCTTCTGTACTTAATGGATTACCACCTATGTGGTAATTTGTGGGCACTTTGTTTTTGCCAAAGGGGATGACTATACACTTTTTGGCGTTTAGCTTGAGGCCATGGCTCTGGCACCAGTTGTCTTTCTATGAGGCCCTTTTGAAGGATGCTTGTGTCGGCTGGAGAGTCGATTATGGCGCCCAGTTTGCAGTCATCTGTGAACTTGGTCAGCCACAGTCCTTCCGTGTTGGCCTGTACCTCCGAGAAATATATACCAAACAAGAGAGGTCCCAGGACTGAGCCTTGTGGGACGCCACTTGTAACTGTTTTGGAGTCTGACATGGCTCCAGCAATTCTAACCATGTGGGTTCTGTCCTTGAGCCAGTTTGCAACCCATCTAGTGACATAGGTGTTTATATTTAAGCTGGTGAGCTTATCTATAATGCCCGAGTGGGGTATTGTATCAAAGGCTTTGGCGAGGTCCAGGTACCCTTGGTGACTGTTTCAAAGAAATCGACCAGGTTTAAGAAGCAGGCTCTGCCCTTAACAAAGCCGAACTGAGTAGGATCCAGTGTCTGTAGGTCCCCAATATCTTTATTTATGAGGTCCATGATGATCCTTTCCATAGCTTTGCAGACCAAGCTAGTCAGGCTTATGGAGCGATAGTTTCCAGGATCCGTTGAGGCACCACCTTTGTGGAGAGGGACCACTGTTGCTGTACGCCACTCTTTGGGTACATATCCTGTAGTAAGGCTGAGAGTGAACAGTAGTTTTATGTTTGGGTTTACCTCTTCTTGGAGTTCATGTAGGACGCAGCCCGGGACACCGTCTGGTCCCACTGATGCTGTGTTTTTTGCTTTGGAGAGGGCGGCTCTTACCTGAGCATCTGAGATGTCAGGGGCAGCACTCTGCTGGGATAGATATTTGCCCTTTGGTGGGAAGTTTGCGCTGAACCTGTCAGCTAGGATGTTGGCAATGTCTGTGGGTTCGGTGTATTTTTCGTCATTTTGGACTAATTCTGAGCATATCTGGGAATTCCCACCCAGGTTCCTAACATAACTAAAGAAAGGCTTGTGATTATCCTTAGTGTCCTGTGCAATTTTTCTCTCGAAGCTGGCCTTAGACGATTTTATGAGTGCCCGTAGTTTTTTGCTAATACTGATCAGAGATGCCTTCCCTTTTTGGGATTTTGCTCTATCATGTAGTAGCTTCCTCCTTCTGTTGTATAGTTTGTTTACGGCTGGGGTCCACCAGTCTGCCTTTGGAGGATTGGGTCTTGGTTTTATTTGGGATTGCATGATCCATGCATTCCTGAAGGTGTTCATAGAATGCATTTATAAAGGATTCTGCGGTCTGGGCCGTATTTTCTACAGGCCCGGGGGCTTTGAAGGATTCCACCTCAGTTTTGAGGAGTGTGAAATTTGCTTTAGAGAAGTTTTTCACTGTGATTTTCTGGGCAGGGGGTGGGGTCGGGATGTGAATATCCAGTGAGATTAGTTTATGGTCTGATCTTACCAGTGAGGGATACACTTCTGGTCTGGAGTATAGAGTCCCCATGTTGGTGATGATCAGGTCCAGTATGTTTTCCCCTCTTGTGGGAGTGGTAACAAGTTATTCCATAGCATTTGAGTTTATAAATTCTAGGAACCTTTGGGCTAGGGTGCTGGAGCTACAGTAATACTCCCAGTCTATGTATGGGTAGTTGAAGTCGCCCAATATAATGGTGTTTGGAGAGACCTTCATATTTTCCAGTGTTCTCAGGAAGGCCGAGTGGGGTTCCTGGGTTTGGGAGGGTGGTCTGTAGCAGGCTATAAACTGGAAGGCAGTTTTACCCACTGTTAGTTGCACATGGATAGTCTCTGATGCTTCGTGCTGTGCCACCAACCTGGAGGTGTGGGTATCTTTGACGAATATTGATACTCCCCCTCCTTTTGTGGTTCAGTCCAAGTTTTGGGGCCAAAAAGCATGGTATGAGGTATAACCTGGTAGTGCTGGGGTGCTCTCAGGAGCCTTGAACCAGGTTTCTGTTACTGCACAGATATCAATGTTCTCCATGCTAAGGAGAGTTTCGAGTGCGTGCATCTTGAGGTTTAGACTTCTGGCATTTAGCATTACACTTAGTTTCTTATCCCTTGTGATACCTATGGAGGTGGGTTTGCCTTTTGAGCCTTGCCTAAAAAGGCACTATGGGGGTAGCAAGAGCCTTTGCCAATATCCAAAAGTCCAGGGGTGACAGGTGCAAGCCGTCCCTAGCGAAGCATCGTGGTTTGTTGAGCATGTCATCCCAGGCTGACAGGCATTGGATCCCCTTTGAATGACACCAATATTTAAGCCAATTGTGGAAATTGATCATCTTGTCTTCATATTGTGGCATCATTCTTGGTGAGGGTAAGATGCTACTCAAGGTCAGGGTCATACCGGCCTGGGCTACATGCTCAGAGAGCTCCTCTATGTCTCTTTTCATGTAGTCCAGGGAGGTACATCTCAGGTCATTCACACCAGCATGGACAATGACCGAGTCATATTTGTACTTGCCTTGGAGTGACCTGAGTGCTTGTGTTATGTGGTGGATCCTAGCGCCTGACAGGCAGCTCACCGTGACCTTCTCCTTGTTCAGCCTGGTGAGCGGGACGTCAGTGTGCCTGACGATAGAGTCACCTATTACAAGTGTATCAGGTGTGTTGTTTAGCCTTAAGGGCTGTGACTGTTCGGCACACTGGCTTTGTGAGCTATGTGTTGCACGTGTTTTGTTTTGGGGTAGTGGTTGCTTTGGTGTCTGCTTTGGAGGTCTCTGCTGCTTAGGCAGATTTTTATTTAGAGCCTCCAAGTATGTTTTTGTGTGTTTATGTGTTTGGTTTGCTGTCGTGGTAGGTCTATGTGAGACTGGAATTGTAGTGAGTGTGGTTTCCTTCTCCTCCTGACTGGTTACGCCAGTACTGAGTTGAGAGAGCTTAGCCTCCAGTTTGGCTATATGGTTGCATCTCTCACAAGTGTTGGAATTTGTTGGGAGGAGGAGAGGGTTGTCTGTGTACATGAGGCAGTTGTAACATTGCCTCAAGATTCCCAGATTCACCAGCTGGACCGGAGAGGAGATTGACAACTGACCTTTGGACATGCTAGAATAGTATTGGGAATTCCTTTATAATTGAAAAAAGGGCCAATGGGGAACAAGGTACTCAAGGGGAGTTTGTGAGGGTGTAGTGCTTTTAATTTTTTAGTGCTGACTTAGTGAGCAAGTGCCAGGTAACTTAAATGCAATGTGTTACAGGTAACTTAAATAACTTAAATGCAAAAACGACAAACAGTAATTTTCTTTCAAATGAAACAAGGAAATAAGTACAGTAAGCAATGCAGATATCACTAGGGATCCACAGAAGCGCTGACATCATCTTGGAAGAAAGCTGTGGTAGCTGTACTGCCCAGTGAGGGTAAGGATGAACCAGCTTCATATAGACCAATTTCAATTTTGACCCTTGATGATGATAAACTGCTGTGAATGGCTATGGTGTTGCCAAAACTGATACATATGTACATCGTTTTGCAGAGGGGATGCAATTATTTGACAATATTAATATATCAATGATGAGCCAAAGGAAAGCAGACTGCAAAGAGATGCCTTTAATGTCTGTGGGTCTTGATGTAGAGAAAACATTTGATAGAGTTAGCTGGGATGTTGTGAGTAGGGCAATGGCAACATTTGCATTTCTTGATAGAATAATGGGGTTAATTAAGAAAATATATGAAGGGTCAAAGGCAAGAATAAAGGTGTGTGTGTGTGTGTGGGGGTCTTCTCTAACAAGATGTGTTTGAACCTGGTAGGCATGTCCTCTTACTTTATATTTAACTCATTACAGCCGAGTGAACCTCCCAGGCGTTTCTGGAGATACCGCCAACTGACTCCTCTAGGCATCAAATATTGCTTTTTCATATTTTCATTAGCAATTCCAAAACCATTCTATATACAAGGTATCAGAATATTTCATCTTAAAGCATAGATGATCTCAAACACAATGGTATTCATATTTGGCCTCTGTCTAATGCAGCTAAAGAGATATTGATTATTTGTATAGTGCTTATTTGTATTGTAATAATTTTCATATTTCTGTAAATATCTCAACAGTCAGGTAACATAGACAGAACTGCATAGCCTCATATGAAAGCTCCCAGCAGTATGAAGAAAATCTTGTTGGCAGTATGTGCCTTGCTTGAATGGTTACTGAGATATCATAAGCTGTTTATACAAAATTACAAATGAATATTCACTGCCTTTATTTTGGCCTATAAAATCCAGTTTAAAGCATCAAACTGAATGAGTACCACTAATATAAAGATTAATTTATCCTGAATAGTTTGCCATTTACAGTTTTCTAACATTTGTGTCGCAAAAGGAGATACTGCCAGCACAGCTATCTGGAATTTTGTTAATAATTATATGCGATGTGTGAATATCAACATGATCATGCAAGATGTTTGTGTTACAACTGTATTAGAACTGTAGGTCATGTGTATATCAAACTTATTTGTACAGACATATGTTTGCAAAGTACTTGAAATGTGTCCACAGTGTCCCTACTGGAACAGAACAGAAATGTACATGCACTATTGTAACTGTTTAAATGTACATATTTTAACAGTGGTAACTTCAGTCCAGGAAAACTTCAGAAAAATAGCTGAAATTAAATTACTTTATGGCTATGCAATAAAATTTGCTATCTTTTAGTTTCAATGCAGCAAGGAGACACAATGTCTGTACTAGGGAGTTTTCTGCATTGTCTTGGAAGTGTTTTATGACTTTCAGTCTTTGTCAAAGATCTGAGGAAAAGCCCTTGTCTATGTATTTTTACAAGTAGATGCTAAATGCTACCAGCTGTCATCAATGCTTGTTTTGGGGCCTAGGAACTAGGAGTCAGATGACAAGAAATTATGTCATTCTGCAAGCTAGCCCAGCAGTAACATTTGAGATATTAATTTGAGAACTCAGAGAGACATAGCATTCTGTATTTTTTCTTAGACCTGACAAGAAGACCCATTCACTACACATCTGCCTTGCTCTTTAAGTAAGTTAACTAGAGTATAGTAATTCTCTTAGGTTCAATCAGGAATATAGTGAAGCATAGTTTAGATGTTTTCTTTGTTTATTTGGGACTGCCCTGTGATTTTGAACTCTGATGTGACTGTAAATATATAGAGTATTTTCTTGCTCTTTTATTATTTATTATTAAAAATATTTAAACCTTTCATTGTGGCTGATCTTTGTAGAGCTATTTAAGTTCTGACAGTACTTGCATATTTATTTGGTGACACTGTGGGCCACTCCTAATAGCCTTCCTCAAACTACCATTTGTATTAACAGTAACATTATACAGTAAGCTTGGACAACCTTTATTAATGGCCTTAAAGTAGCTGATACGGAGCTGGCTGGTGGCAGTGATGACTACCTTATAGTATGACATAAAACAGTATAAACGAAAAAAATGAAATAAAACACGGAGCCATGCTAGACTGTGAAACAGCTTCCTCCTGGTACCTCGTCTTATGCCTTCATGGGATAATTAAACATCATAATCACAGCTTATTTATACAGAAGTTAATCAACACATAATTAAACCATTTAAAGTGCCAGTGTAATCTTAAACAATACAAACTACCCACCAAGTTTCCCCAAAAGCTAAAGAGTGATATTTAATTCTAAATTTAACCCTGAAGGATCCAGCGCATTAAAATTTACAATAAACTTTGTTTCCATGGACATAAATTTATGCTGAAAGTTATCCCCATTAAAAGAAGGTTTAGCTAACAAACTAAAAAACAAAGACGTGTCTGAACCACCATGAATGGTTTGAAAATGGGAAGCCACAGGACTTCCCAGCAGATTATGCCTGATATCCCCAAATGCTCCATAATGCATTTTTAACCGCTCTTTGTTTGGCCCACATACCATTTAGTTGGTATACACCCACACCCAAGGATGTACACCATGCCACATGAACAATTGAAGTTGCTTGTTGCGTTATATACCCCTGTTGTCAATTTTCATACCATTAAGATTCCTAACTCTGGTACAAACTTTACATTTTCCACAAGGAAACATCCCACTTGGCCACTATGTGTAGATAATTTCTTCCTAGTTAGCAGTTCCCTCAAATTAAGGAACCTAGTATAAGAAAAAACAACCCTTTCAGGAAATACTCCACTAGTTATTTTCCCCTTGTGAAATTATGGGCCAAAATCTGTCTACCAACCCCTTAATTTTGTCTGAAAAAGGTGAAAATCTAGTGATAAAAAAAATCTCCTTGTCTCATCTCTACCCATATCTCCCTCACACAAAACCAAGTTGTTTTTCCTCACATTACCCCTTTGGGTTCCTGTTGTTCCATGAAAACCAATAATCTTCCTTTCTGCTTTGTCCAACACATCCTTATTGTTTCCTCTAACTTTTAACCTGTTCCTCACTTTGGAAAAATCTCTTTCCAAAGTGGCCTTGTTATATGTATTGCTGAAAATATGTCTATACTCTCCATAAGATAAGGAATCTAACAAATGTGGAGGATGCATACTTGTGGCCAATAAAAAAATATTAGCTGCAGTTTCCTTGAAAAAAAGGTATAAAATGGACCATCCTTTTAGTACTTATAAAAATTCTACATCAAGAAACTGCATTACTTTTTTGTGTACCCTATAAGTAAAGGATAACCCAAAAGTATTTTTTTTCCAAATCATCCATAAACTTATCAAATTCTCCTGTTTCACCCTTGCGAACAAAAATCAGGTCATCAATGTATCACCTATAAATAACTACCCTATGGGCAAAAAAAGATGCGTTATAAATGAAAAGATTTTCAAAATGGCCCATAAAAATGATAGCATATGCTGAGCATAGGAAGCACCCATGGCTGTGCCTCCTTTCTGCAAAAACGCTTGATTCCCAAACTTGAAACAATTATGAGTTAATGAAAACAAAAGTTGTAGTAAATAACTTGTCCTAGGACCTTCCCCCATCATTTTTGCTACTTCCTTCTTTTAATGTTAGGGATAACTTTCAATATAAATTGTTGTCCATGGAAACAAAGTTTATTGTAAATTTTAATACACTGCATCATTCAGGGTTAAATTTAGATATAAATATCACTGTTTAGCTTTCAGGGAAACTTGCTGGTTAATTTGTATTGTTTAAGATTGCACCGACACTTTAAATAGTTTAATTATGTGTTGATTAACTTCTGTATAAATAAGCTGTGATTATGATGTTTAATTATCCCAAGAAGGCATAGGTTGAGGTACCAGGAGGTAACATCAGTAAAGCTGTTGGTCACAGATTAGCATGGCTCCGTGTTTTATTTTATACCTTATAGTATGGGCAAAAGGGGGATAGCTAGCAAACCTGTGCCAGCTTTCTCAGGTGTGTGTAGTGTACATGCACTATTGTGTGTGTGTGTGTGTGTGTGTGTGTGTGTGTGTGTGTGTGTGTGTGTGTGTGTGTGTGTGTATATATATATATATATATATATATATATATATATATATATATATATATACACATACATACACACACACACGCACACACACACACAAATCAAACCTCAAAGAGTGTGTGTCAGCTACTTGGGCAGGGACACAAAGCACTGGTTGAACAGAGAGGGTGCTGGAGGGCTTGGCTTGGCCACTCAGCTGAGATCTTTTTGGAGATCTGGAGAAAGAGGGAGTAACCAGCCCCAGACTGACTTTGTTCTCTGTGTGCTCTTGAGGGAAATTGCACTTGATGCAGAGAGCTCCATCAGGTAATACTGTGTGTGCGCCTTGTCATCCTCTCAATGTACGTCCCCCACTGATGCAAGTGGTGAGGATCGGGGGTCCTTGATTATTGGTCCAGTGGTAGGGCATCACAACTTGTCATTCCAGTGATATGAATATTTGTTTGAACTGAAAGGTGACAACTTCACTTGTTTAAAGGCTCAGTCCACACCCTCTGGGAGTTAACAGTACATACTCAAAAGAGCCGTACTGAAGGGAATGAATTAAGAGGTACTGACAAAGTAAATAGTAGACTGACAAATTCACGGATATAACTGGTATGGTTAAAAACAAAAAAAAAGCTTATTTGTTGATGATATTACTTCATATTTGAGAAATCCAAAATCCAGACATTTCAGTGTTTTGGAACATTTTGAGACATCTTAAGATTATCCGGGGTATAAAATAAATGAAGGTAAAACAAAAGTATTAAACCATGCTCCCACACATAAATTGGTTCAGCAATACCCATATTTATCAGGATAGAAGATGAAGTAGTTTGGTGTGTGGATTAAACAGGATTCTGTTATCATAGCTAAGAATATACAGAAAAAGACTAAAATGAAAATGCAAAAAAAAAAGAGAAGTTAGAAGCTTTTGACTATGGATATGGATAGTAAGGTACAAGCAGTGAAAATGTTTCTAGTCACTTTAGTATTTTATACTAGTCAGGCATATTTTGCTCGACCTCAGGAAGGATGTGGACTTTCCCTACAGGGTACTTTGTTAGAAATGTTGGGGGAGCACACTATTGTAACTATGAAAATAATTTTTGAGCTGAGATATACACATTGAACTACTTAGACACAGTACAGTCTTACAAAGCTTAATGCTACTGGCTGCCGAAAAAAGCAATTACTAGGAAATGGAACTCATATCTCAATATCTAAAGTAACTATAGTTGAAGTATCAAATGTTGCAAAGTATATAAAAGAATTGGAGGTGGGATCCTTGGAAAAGGTAAGGAACAAATTACATGAAATAAATGGAAATTGTGGGAGCAATGTATGCAGAATAATGTTCAGGAGGACAGGAAAGGCAAGATGTGCATAATTTATGTCATTTTGGAATGAATGAGGACTGTTAATTTTTAGTAAGGCATGTGTGCCCATGCTTTTAACTCAATATTTGTGAATTTAATAAAAAATATGTAAAGCAATGCCTACTATATTGTAAATGATTTCAGAGCTACCAAACCTTGGCGAATTCTGACCATCTATCTGACTTTTGTCTTAATTCCACCTGTTTAGTCACAAGCTATTACTTATAACTCAAGTAAAACTGTTTTTTTCACAAACTACTGCTCATTTATCTGATTCTGATTGGAATGCATTTTTCTTTTCAGCAACAAATGATCCATATTGTGATATTTTTAGGAAACTGTTTAAATCCAATAAGTCATACTAGGGCTAAAAGTCTATTTATTTAAAACACAGATTCAATCCATGGTGAAACACTTCCTTTAAAAGGCTGTTAAAAAGATGTGCATAGTGCACTCATATTTTTTCTATATATTTTTAAAACAGTAGAGAAATTACTAATAGTTAAAAAAGAACAGCAGAAAAGAGAATAAGAAAAATACATTTACCAGTATGTAAAAGTCTACTTAAAATTTCTACTGAGGTAAGCCCTTTAAAACTTAGTGGTGGCTAGATTAGGGGCTTAAACACTACAACCAAACATCTGAATACACATTAAAACAGCACACTGAAAAACTCTCCCGTTGTTTTCTAGACTTACCTGACTTTTGATGCCTGTCGATATCTACCATTACTGTATAAACAAATGCTTGTTTAAGGTGAACTCTACATGTAGCACTAGTCTTGAACTGATATCTAGTAAATTAGTTTATGTGTTGAAAGATACACATATTACTTTCTCTCTCTCTCTCCCTCTAAACTACTTAAGGAAAGTGTAATCCCTGAAGACTGAAAGATCTCATTTGATAATCAAATGTTTAAAAGTGTTTTTCTGACAGGAGAGACTGACTATAGACTATGTATAGCAATATGCAGTTTTAACAGTACATATTTCTGCACTTAACATTTATACCCTTTCCCAAATTTCTGTATTCCATATTTCTATTAAGCTAGAAAAATTTACCTGATTGTTTAGAATGGATTCTGCCTGCTTGATATCCCGCAAAAAGAGATAAAAAATATGAGCCTGAACCAGAACTTCTCTTCTATTATCCCACATCTCAAGCAACTTGTTCCATCCGATTTCTAATTTATGAAGCCACTGCTGAAGTGAGATGTAAGGAAGTTCTGCTTCCTCAAAGGCCAAAAGTTCATTCACAGTTTGAATTTTGTTATACTTTTCTTCATACTGATTGATCTCTTCTTTTAGAGCAGCATGCTGATTGAGTAATGCCTCTGCCTCCTTAAATGTGGTAGGCAAATCTTCAACAGCTACAGCTGTTTGTGTCCTGACTAACCATGTCAAGAAATTGTCCAAGTCCTGGATAAATTGCTGCAGTCTACTGGCTATGGTGAGAGAATCCTCACACTCTTGTAAAGTCCGTTTCAGCATCTCCCATTCCTCACTAATTCCTTCAAACTGCAGAAGAATTTCCATTCCTTGTGCAGGATATGTTGTGACCAGAACTTCAGCTTCTTGTTGAAGTTCAACTAATTTAGGCTCTATAACAACCAATGCAGCCTCCATTGTAGACAGCTTCCGTTGAAGAGCTAATACTCCCGTTAAATCATTGTTACCACAATGAGTAGACTCAATGGCTTTTCTTTTCTCATGGATCTGGGACTTAATTTCACTGCACTCAAGAAGATAATTCTGAATACGTAATACAGAGTTTAACTGCTCCTTCTTCTGTTCAACTAGTTCAACAATCTGGTTCCATCTAAAAAACAGGAGTAAAAATTAGACAAGCCCTTGTAAACTGGTTCATTTCGAAAGGGCAGAATGATTCTGTGTTGAAATATGGTGCATTTACATAACCCACACACATTTGATAAAATTAAAGAATGAAACATAGGAGGAGTTATTGTATATACATTTTGCAGTTTATCATGGGAAAAAAAAACAAGAAATGTTATGACTAACATACAAAATTAATGTTTTAGAGAATTAGTATATTTGATCCATCCTAATTATTCCACCACAGCCGGGTATATCATTAAGCTGCCAAATTCAAGTCACAATGACCTGCAAAACCTTTGCAGACCTTCCTTTTTTCATTCATTTTTTACTACTTCTCTCTTAATTTTAGGAAAGCAATACCACTGATGTTCTACAGGGTGGCATGAGGGTTTGGCCAAGTATTGCTCGTGGTGCCTTTCTCACTGTGAAACAGTTACTCAGGTGGCTTGAGGACATCATTCTAGAGAAAGGCTTACACATCACAGTTAGGGAGAGTTACTGGACATCCAAAGCAAGTGTACAACTCAAAATAACTGAACGAGGGCAAGGGGAATTCTGCAACAATGAATTACTATAAAACAGACGAAAATATAGAACCTAATCTGGCTAAATCAAAGGCAAATGTAGCTAGGTATCATGGTCAAACAATTCCACAGCCATTCTAGTGGCTTCCAAAGATCATGCTCTGCATTACTGATGTGTTGGCAATTGGCATTCAGTGGTACAAAAGCAGAAGATTTAAAATAGATGCTCAAAGTGGAATTCACATACTGAGTTATTTGGAAGGGAAGAAAAAAAGAGGAAATATATAGTCAAAGTGAATTTTATTGTCATTTAGACTCCACAAGGGTAACCTAAATGAAATTATGTGCATCAGACTCAATACTGAAATGACAATTACACACATACAAATTACATATAGCACATGTAACATACATAACATTAACGAAGCTAGGATGTTATACTAATATAAACTACTATGTCCGCAGTTTTTAGCAGCTGATTGATTGCACATTTATTTACTGCATACTTATTTTATGATATGTTAGAAGAGCTAGCAGATAAATATTGCACTTGATTGACATTGTAAACAGATAACTATGAGCAAGCATCTATTAATTTCTATTGCACCATAATGGTTTGACTGACAAGACCTTGTCAATGACCAACATTCCTGAGATTACTCCCAGAGTTCAAGAACTGAATTGCCTGTGCGAATAAACTGTTCCTGTACTTGGTTGATTTACAGTGCATGCTGTGGCATCGTCTGCCAGACTTCAAGTATGTAAACAGACCATAGGCAGGGTGTTTAGGATCACTGGCTATTTTCATGGCCCTGTTGTAGCAATGTGTCGTATAAAGGCCATGTGTCGCTGGGAAGTTGGATCCGTTATTCTGTCAGCGACCTTCACCACCCTCTGTAAGGCTTTTTGATCTACAAATGAACAGCTCCCATACCACAATGTGCATTATTAGGAAGCTTTCTATGGCCCCACTGTAAAAGGTGATAAGGATGGAGGGTGGTAGATTAGCTTTCCTTAACCTCCACAGAAAATGCAGGCATTGGTGGGCTTTCTTGAATATGTGACTGGTGTTTGGTGACCTGTATAAGTCCTCTGCAATGTGGACTCCCAGGAATTTTGTGCTACTTACTATTTCCACCCTGTCTACATTAATCATGAGTGAAGAGTGAGCTGCATGGGTTCTTCTGAAGTCTATTATGACCTCCTTGGTTTTGATAGCGTTGAGATCAAGGTTGTACCTAGCCCACCAGTCAATCAGTACATTCACTTGTTCCCAGTATGCTCCATCTTCATTACTGATGAGGCCCACAACTGTGGTATCATCTGCAAAACTTGATGATGTGATTGGTATTAAATCTGAAACACTGGCAACTGGTTCAGGCAAATAAAACAGTAGACTCCAGATGAAAAAAGTGTATTTAATGGATGAAATTAAGCGCTCTTCATCCAGTATATTAACATGAACTTCTTCAGATAAAAAACAAGCACAAATTACAGTTTTAAATATCCCTCCCAGTTCTCACATATGATTGTTCAGTAGCAAGCTCTTAAACGAACATCACTACAATACCATCCAAGGTCATTCTCCACTGTTACATAGGTATAAAAACATTGTAAAAAGTCTCAGTTATTTACCCTATGTAAAATATCATTTAGAAAAACATTTTATAAAACACATGTATTAAAACATATTTTAGAGCATATTTTAGAACGTTTATCTCCTCAAGTTTTTCAATTTTATCATGCAATGAATTGAGCACGTCATTCAATCCTGGGGTAATATATACGTTCAAGCGGATTTGCCACAGTAATTCTAAGTGGTCAAGAATTACTGTTAGGGGTTCACCCCTTGGGTCAGTGTAAATTTTTTCCTGGAATCTGAAAGTGTGGTTAGGGTTTGCACTTACATGTCTAGCTAGTGCATTCTCTGTTTTGTTTTTTGAAATGTACGTATGTTCGTAAATCCTTTTAGTTTACGTTCTGTCTTTCATACATAGACGGAAGGACATAAGGTGGCATAAAGCAAGATAAACTACCATTTTGGATTGGCAATTATATCTATTACTGCTTTTCAAAACTTTGCCATTAATTTCTACACTTCGTCCTTCCTGTATTTGCAGTATGGACAGCTAAGCCATTTAAACATTGAGGTATTTTTTTTAATTATGGTGGGTCTCCTAACCTCCAATAAGTTTTTCAAGTTCTTCCCTTTCCTGAATATAATTTTGGGGCTTGTGCTTAGTTTGCCCATTAATTTCCCTGTTGTCCAATAATGAATTCCAACTTTTGTTTAGCATGTTTCTGACACTATTGGCTTCAGGGCTAAACGTTATGACAAGTCCAGTTTTGAAATTAATGCTAGCCGTGTTTTCTGCATCAATACTTTGAGTTGCTTCTCTGGTTACTAAATTGTCTTGTGTTTGTTTGTCTCCCAATATAGGGTTATAAACCAGTGGATATTTTGTTTGTAACTTCCTCTATTAACTCATTCAATAAAAGTGTAGGATAGGCTCTCTTTAGAAACATGTGCTTTAAATGAATACACTCACGTTTAAATTATAAATCAGTGGTTAGCATTCTTGCTGCTCGTACCAGTTGCCCTTTCACCACTGATCTTTTTTTTGGTGAAAGGGGTGAGCACTTGAATAATGCAAAAAGGTGTTTGAATATGTGCTTTTTCTATATTTTTTGCACTATATTCTCTCTTGCTGGCTTTCCTGAGGAGTATATCCAAATAAGAGATTTCTTGGTTATTATACGTAAATGTGAATTGTAAAAAGCTAGTAGTGGTATTAAAGTAATTCACTAGCTGCCATTACGTCTCCTTTGATTATCATCCAGGTAATGGGTAAAAAAAAAGATACAGTTAGCCATTTGAATGTTTCCAAAAATATATTCATGCTCCCAGTAAGCCATAACTAAATTACCTAAACTGGCTCCGCATGGGGAACTCATGGCCACTCCAGTTTTCTGTAAGTAATACTTATTTTTGAAAAAAATGAAATTGTTGGTCAAGATAATGTCTAATAATTCCTCCACTAGATGTACTTCTGTGTCGGGGGCCCCTTTCCTTTTCATCATGGTAGATACCCATTCAGTACCCAATGCATGGGGTATAGAGGTCTTTCACATCTACTGTTAGAAAGTTGTAATCGTTATTGTATTTAAGTAAGTTGATTTTCTCTAGGAATGACCATGGGTCCTTGCATATTTGGTATTCAGTTGCTACATATGTCTTCAGTATGCTGTCTACAACTTTAGCACTGGCATACATGATGGAATTTCTTCCATCATTAATTGGTCTCAGTGGGGATTCTGTAAATCTTTATGGACCTTTGGTACTCTGAAGATGACTGGTGTCAACGGAGCCAGAATGTTCATACAATTGTACATTTCTAGATCTATTTTCCCTTCTATAAACAAGTCATTAATGTACATTTTAATGCATTGGTTAGCAATATTGAACTGATTCAAATACACTTTATCATAAGTTTTCTATTCTGTTCTCATAGTCATCCAGGTCCATAAATACT
Organism: Protopterus annectens; assembly: GCF_019279795.1. Taxonomy (NCBI): domain Eukaryota; kingdom Metazoa; phylum Chordata; order Ceratodontiformes; family Protopteridae; genus Protopterus; species Protopterus annectens. Next base: position 692,690,836 of record NC_056725.1, read on the forward strand.
AACCCCCCCACCTTTATCAGGTTTCATCACCCTTACCAGAGCTTTTTTTAATAAGTTTAGAATCTCCCATTCATTTTTACTCATGTTTCCCTTATTTTCTGTCACAAATGTTAAGCTCGCACTTTTTCAAATGTATGTACTGTTGCATGTAGCGGAGGGTTAAACATACTGTGTACAAAGAAGGGGTTAGGTTCAGCATTGTTATTGCCTAAAATTACATTTAAATTCAGTTTTCTTACAAACATTTTCAAGTCCACAATAGTTTTAGCTAGGTCCATTCTTTGTGCAGGAATAACCATTAAACCTTTTGCTAAAAGTTCTATTAATTTTGGAGGTATCACTAAGAATGAATAGTTGTAAATAAGAAAATCACCTTCAATGTTTTTTACAATTGCACAGTTCTGTACTATATCACAGTCCTGTGTTTTATTTACCTCCACTTCTTGTTGTGTGCTTTCCTCTTGTTGCTTTTCATCTGGTGTTTGGCAGTGGAAAAACCCTGGTTGTTGGAGACTGGATTATTTTTGCCTTGATGAATGGATTTGTTGGTTTTGTTGCTTGAAGTTCATATTTTGGTGTACATCGTTGTTATTCATTGTATATCCTTGGTTTTGGTTGTGAATACGTTGGCTTCGACGTATGGTTCCATTTCCCCTTGCTTTATTTGATGTTTCTTCAACTGTCTTCCATTACATTGCTTTCAGTAGTTGTAGGAAGGTCGTTTACATCATTTCCTGCCTCCAATTCAATGCATATGCATGGAGTGGGCATTGACTTTTGGATTCCACATTTCTGAAGGAGGTGGGCATGGAAAAGCAGTGCCTTTTTCATATTGTAAGTGATCGCAATTAAGTTTTTTAATTTTTGTTTTTAGTTTACCAATATGCTGGTCAATAGTATGAAATATTCTGTTGTAATCACATTTATATCTTGGAAAGTCGGTATGTCCACGAATCTCTTCTTCAAACTTCTGGACATCCTCTATTTCCTTGGCCATTACTTGGTAGTGCTTTATCATGAGGGTTAGGAGATCCAAACCTTGTTGAGTAAATAATTGAATCAAGTCCTTGTGAAAGTTAGAGTCTCGCACTAACCCTGTCGGGTGCTGACAAATTCATAGTACTTTTGGGACTATTTTTAACTGAATACATTATTCAAAGTATTCTATCTCCAAGCATAATTTTTGTATTTGAATAGTTTATTGTCAAATAGTGCCAAGTTAGTAGAAATAGGAACAGTGTTACCTCCAGCCAGATGATCTGATGTTGAGCAAGGAATAGGTTGCTTAAAGTTGATAGGTGCTGCAAACCATTCTTTCAACATGGGATCCCCAATAAGCCTTGGAGGAGTGCTTCTCACTGCATGCAATCATGATTCAGTTCTTGTTATTGTAAACTTAATTCCTATCAAGTGGAATACAGTTGAGGAGTTCTAAGATGACTTCTGTACTGACAGTCCCTGCTGCTAAATGCAGCTGCTTACCAGGTGTTCTGGTTGTATCAGGAAGTACGGGTGTGGAAGATTCATAGCTGGTCAAGTGCCCATTAGAGAAATTCGACTCTCTCACAGTAGCATTATCCAGTCTTCTTTGTAAAGCTTCCACTCGATGGCTCAAAGTAGCCACAATGATGTTCTAGTTGTTTAGCGTTTCCCTCTCACTTCCAGGATCAGCAAAGAGGGATGGAGTGCTGTCTAAACCATCAGATGCCATGAACTTGTTCAAACAAACTAATAAAACTCAATCACAAAAGACAAACCAAAAATGAAACACTGGCAAACTGGTTCAGGCAAATAAAACGGTGGTCTCCAGATGAAATAAGTGAATTTAATGGATAAAATTAAGCACTTTTCGTCCAGTATATTAACTTGAACTTCTTCAGATAAAAAACACGTACAAATTAGAGGTTTAAATACCCCTCCCATGTGATTGTTCAGTAGCAAGCTCTTAAAGGAACATCACTGCAATACCATCCAAGGTCATTCTTCACTGTTACATAAGTATAAAAACATTGTAAAAAGTCTCAATTATTTAACCTATGTAAAATATTTAGAAAAAACATTTAATAAAACACATATGTTAAAACATTTTATAGCATATTTTAGATCTCCTCAAGTTTTTCAATTTTAGCATGCAATGAATTGAGCACATCTCATTCAATCCCGGGGTAATGTATGCGTTCAAGTGGATTTGCCACAGTAATTCTGTTCCTTTAACAGCTTGCTACTGAACAATCACATGGGAGAACTGGGAGGGGTATTTAAAACTCTAATTTGTACTTGTTTTTTTATCTGAAGAAGTTCAAGTTAATATACTGGACGAAAAGTGCTTAATTTTATCCATTAAAGACATTTATTTCATCTGGAGTCTACAGTTTTATTTGCCTGAACCAGTTGCCAGCATTTCATTTTTGGTTTGTGGCATTAGGAACCAATGACCAAGTGGCTGTGGAAGAAATGTCTGCACTGAAGGCATTTCTGAAGCAAGCACTGCAAGCAGTCAAGTACCTGGTGGAATGGCACCTGAACTCATTATTTTTCGACAACAGTTCACTGACTGACTGTAAAAGATAATGCACCTGACAATTCAGTTTAAAAGGCTTTGCTTGTCAATGGTCTCTCATAGGATCAAAGATGATTCTTCACTCTCAAGTTAAATTTCTTGACATCCATTTCTTAGACACATAATGCAGTTAGCATAGGCGACTCGATCATAATACTCTATTTTAATATCGCATCTTACATAATGACAGAACACACATTCAGTTACATAAAAAAGTATTAGAGATTTTTTTTTCATTTTCATACATTAATCTAATATTTCTTAATATTATTATTCAGTTTAACATTACAAATTGTTAGTGAGCATAGAGGTTTTCCTTGATTTCAACTTCTGATTTCTGCAGTTTTATCAGCTCATCTAAATAGCTACTTAAATCTTCTTTGGTTCCTTCCAGTCTTCTGTCATTTGACTTTATGTATTTCTTGTGTGTCTCACCTGTATTAAACACTTCTGAATGCATTTGATTTATTTTTCCCATAAATTGCTAGAAACCATCTCCTGTATTCAGGCTGAAACTTGACCTGCTTCTCCTTTTTAGCCTTCTTCTTTCCTGGTATTCAGACAGTGTACTTACTTAAATTGAATTTTCCCAAATAACTGCCTTGTGTTAGCTGTTTTCACACACTGGGAGAGCTCTAATCAACTTGTTGCTCAGTGAGTAGCCATCTTGAAAGAGTTCAAAAATGTTCTTCTGTTAAAAAGGACAGGAGGTGAGTCTCAGAGAAGTTGCCAGCACATTCACCTCACTGATACTGAACTGTTGACATAGAAATGCTTGTGTCTATGACTCACTGGCAATTTGGCACTTCATTCACTTCAAACTAAATTTTCTGATGTACTACATCAGGAGAGGCCCTAAAAGGAGCTTTCCCTCCAGTGCTTTCAAAGTGAGCAGCACAGTCCTCAGCCCTAACTGATTGATATAGGTCCAACTTTCCTGCACCACTGCAGGAGATCATGTGGGCTTCCCACCCTTCCAGCAAAGCAATCATCATCAAATACAGTGACATGTTTTACTACAGAAAGGAAACTCTCTATGAAGTTGGATGGACCACCACAACAGGGATCAGTGACAAGGGGCTGACACTAAAATAAGATCCATGAACAAGTGTTGACTCTGTAACCAAATGTTTCACACAGTCCTATGAAACACCTTATTCCTTAAGCTTGTGAATGGTACCATAAAGGCTGATGCTGCACTCAAATCCAAAAGACATTAAAGGGTCTAGGCCTTGAGCTTTTGTTGCATCCTCATGTGGATTGCCAAGATCGTGATCTCCTTCACCATCTCTATGGTCCATGTGAATGGATGCAGCCTCTCTCTAACAGGAGATCTGAAAGGACTTCTTTCATTTTATGGTGACCTTCAGAGACTACATCTAAGAAGGCATTTACTCATGGGATGCTGCCATGGAATCTCTGAAGGGGTCAATAGGAACACGGGCCACTCACTATGTAGGAGAATACATAAAATTCATTCTCCCACAAGGCCTCCACACCAAAGGCTAACAATATGTAAACAGAGTGGAAGCAAATGGAACACTAAATTGCAGCCCTTTGTAATGTAGTATTGCCCACCGACAGCAAACAGAAGGAACCAACAGGACAGACATTAGACAATGACATTACAGAAGTTATCTATAAGGACAAATAACACTATCAGAATTTCCTGAAAAGGAGAGTCACAGGAAATGTTACTGTGGACCAGGATAAGGTAGGCAATTTTTCTCTTCATTGATTAGAAGTGATAGTAAAACATATCATTTGGTTTCCAAGGAGGGTCATCATTTAAAGCCTTTTTTAAGATGTACAGTCTGGGTTTGTCCCAAGAGCTTTGTGAATATTATTTAATCTCTGAGAGAAGCTTTTTTTTCCCAGGCATATCTAAAAAGCTCTATGACAGAGCTAATGGCAATCAACATCTAGTACCTGTATAACCCACTAGCCTTCAAGATGGCCATTAAAGACAAGGCTGTGTGATTCTTAAAAAAAAAAAAAAAATACTCAGTCTATGAGAGATTATTCTTCATCAGGTTCTGAGTAGGCCTAGAAAAAGATGAGATGATGAAACTGTCAAAGACGTCTTCATGCATTCTATTGGTTATAAACTGAATCCTGTGAGGACTGTCCAGAAAAATACTTCCACTGTGAGAAGTCATCCATCCTTGCCCTATCAGAGCTCCTCCATGAAGAGAAAACAGCCTCAGTCATGTCACCCCACACAGGCACCTACCTAGTCATATCACAGGCTCACTGAAATTAGTCAAAGCATAGATAAATGCAGAAGCCACAGACATATTCCTGTCTATCTCCTCTACAAGCCCAGATATAGGAAAAGAGAAAAGAGAAATCTTTTCCAACATCAGAAAAGTGGGATAGAAAGCTGAAAAGTCAAAGTCCTAACGTGACAGAGGAATACATTATCTTGCTTACCCATAATAAAGATCTAGACTCCCTGTTAAACAGCAAAGCAGGAAAGTACTGCAAGTTTGAGTCCTGTGCAGAGCTCAGGAAATTATTCAGGATTCTATGCTGGAATACCTTGTTGTGATCTCACTCAATTTAGCCATAGGCTTTTTTTCTTAGGAGCCAAGGAAGCAGTATTCAAGGACTTCCAAGCAACATAAATGGCATCCTTGATGTTGCATTCCATGTAGGAGTGATGCAAGGCTTGCTCCCCCATCTTCTCCACATACTTATATGGACAAATATTTCATGGGGAAATGAATATAGTATCAGGGCAGTCCAGAGCAGACTTCATGAGACTTAACTTTTTTTCTAAAAGCAGGGTCATCTAGAGGAGAGCTCTGGGGAGAACAGGTCTCATTCACCTTGTCTGCCTCAGATACAATGACCTCTGGATCCTTTCAAAGGGAAATAAAATGGAAGTCTGTGGGGGTGGCAAACCTCAGTAGCCTTATCTGACTAAAGTATAGTGATCTTTGGGTCCTTTGAATCATCCTATGAGGCTAAAGTGGAGGGAAAGGAAGGCATATACATACCTGGTGTAGGTACATGCATACAAAGAAAAATGTGTGAGATTGGTATGCAGTGGGTGGATGCTGGGCATTCATTGATGGTAGGGGGGGCACATTTACAGTTGTCTCAGCTCATCAACTCATGTTACACCCCTGAAGGACCCTAGGGAGAGCAGACTTTTTGTACATGGTGGGAGACTTGAGAGACTTTCAATTTAAAGATCAATCCCTCACTAGTCAAGGTTGAGGATGCTGTGCATGTGGATGTAGATTGTGAGACCATGAAGAGAAAAGAGAAAAGTATGTGTTCATTCCTTCCGTCTCCTTATGGTGGTATTCCTTTCTAGCCCTGGGGTTGCAAGAGACACTCTCCTGTTGGTCGCTCCTCTATGCACCATAAACAATTACTACAATCATAATCAATTACTATTTTCAGATATAAAGAGAAATAACACAGGAGCTCCAACATCCTGCAGCTTTAAATGACTGGTTTTGAAATGCTAGCACTTTGACAGTGCTTCATGTCACACTCCTCTCTAAAATAAAGACAATAGCAGTGCAAATCTCAGGATATGATAGCTCATGAATACTTCAATAACTTAAGTGTTTCAAGCACTTAACACTAGAACCTTTTTACAATGTTCCTCATGACTGAGACTCTGTGCTCTCCCCCAATCTATTTTTATTCACAATCTGACATTAGACCACCCACACATACAACTCGTATACATAGATGCAATTAATAAAATGAGTTAATTCAGTTCTATTGTTAAAAACACCACCAGACTCTCATTACGCAGAAAACTGATTTTATTTTTCAGAACAACCCAGATGTAAATCCTCACAACCTCAATGATTCCAGTTAAGTGATTCCAAATTCAAATATCAAGGTGTTCATACCTGAGCTTCTACTTTGTTTCAAAGGGTAGGATAAGTCAAGTGTAGTCAGGTACACAGATATCTGTGCCTTTTCTATGACCTACTTTCTCTTGTTTGAAGTGAGAAATGTTATTACAAGTAACATCCTTATTCCAAACTCAGAATATGCTCTACCCCTGGTGCTGCTGAACTTCGAACATGATGCTTCCATATTCATTTACATCTTTCATTCTCAAGAATGTAACTGCCTCTCTCTAGAGAATGCTAACTTGTTAACAGTAACTGCTAGAGCAGCTGTGCTACGCAAGTTTCTTGCATGCTGAATATTCCATGTGGAATACTGCCCTGTGCGTGCTAATAAAAGTAAGAAATTAAGACAAATTATTACCTATCATTAAGTATAGATGTCTAAGAATAACCCATCCTACTGTTTACGTAGATCACCCTTACAGTAGTCTTCAATGGGACTTTAGACACAGCAGACTTGGACATCAGGCCTGACCTCCAGTGCTCAGCAACCTTTTACTGGTAGTCAAACTAGACAACACCCAGTTAGGATGTCAATACATCTGCTCATGACATACTTGAGTTTACTTGCCTAAAGAGGTCATGCAAAGTGACCGCTGAAAGGTTGGTTCTTAATCAGCATAAGGAATAGGAGACACCCTCAATGAGTGCAATAAGGGGAAGGAGAAATAGGACACCCCATATTCTACTCTGAACTGAGAAGGCCATGGCATAGTAAGGAGGAAGAGAAAGCAATAGGCTAAAACACAGTTACCCCAGAGAAGGCCAGGATGGTCTATACTTAGAGAGGGAATAGTAAGAGGCAAGCTGTACTCCAACAATGACCTTCTGCAATATTTGCTATTATATTAAGTTCTTACACAATTATGCTATGTTTGTCATTTAGCTCACTGTAACAGTAGTCCTGGCTACTTGGATAACCCCCAGAGATCTCTTAAAAAAGGTGCAGTGGGCAAAATGAAATGGACTTGCTGTTTTCTAGAATACCTAGCAGTCCAGGAATTGTAAATCCAGTACTTACTATGGAAGAATTTTCAAGCTTTTAACACTCTGATAAAATGTGGACAGGCTGCCAAGCAGATGCTTCCAAAATAGCCTGTATAGTGATCTGTGAAAGGAATGCAAACATAGCAACTGTGACCCAAGTACTATGTGCACCCAGCTACCCTGGAAAGGCTAACAACAGGATGCAGAAGCTTGTTCTTCCCTGTTTTCCTGTTGCAAAATAAACAAACTGGTTGGAGGTCCTACTCTTCTCAAATCTGTGCAAATACCACCTCACTCATCTGTCCATCCAAGGCATACAGTACCACTCCCACCCCCAGCTCTGTGGCGTGAGAATGAAAATGGTAGCTGGATGGCTTGCTCGAGGGAAAATTCTCTCACTACTTTACATATAAATTATTTGTTTTAAGATTTACCTTTTATATGCTGAAAATATAATTGCCTTGTCCCAACAACAAACTCCATTTTAAACATGAATGTGTCTAAATTAATGGAGAGATTCTTTATTGACATGATTAGTTTTTGAAACAGTAAATCATAACCATAAACTTAGTGGAGTTAACATTGGTAAGAATACCACCTTGAATTCAATAGCTACCTCCAAAACTGGACTTTCCAGGTCTATACATAATACAGCTTATCTTCTCTCAAGCTTCTTTTAATACTGGAGTACCTCAAGATTCCTTGCTAGGGCCATTGTTGTTCTCCCTCTTTATCAATGATATAACCCTTTGACCTTCCACAACTCATCTGTATACTATATGTTCCAAATGTTCCACTTTTTCTAGTGGCATAGCTACCTTCCAATCAGCTACAGTAGAGAAGAGAGCTCAGGAATATTACTGTCTTGGAAAGTGTAAAATATGATTTTTGGATGTCGGAGACTCTGACACTTTGAAAGCATTCCATGCTGAAGGCAAATCCAAATGGTAAGCATGGAAACTGATAATGGGGCCCCCTGTTTGTAATCTGAGAAAGCACCATGACCCTTGTGATGTGGAGTTAAGTATCCTTGAAATTTAATATCACTCCCACAGATTGTGGGAACAGCAAGAGGAAAAGGGCCTGTTTCCTAACATTTTGAATTTTTAGGTCTTGAGAAATGTGCTCAGCTTTGAGAGGTCTGGAATAGGTCTCCAATTGCATTCCATTCTGGGAACTATAAACAGTCTTTTCTAAGAGACTGGATCTGTCTCTACTACTGAAGAAAACTGCTGTAGAATAGGAATGATTAGATGTATTTGTTCCTTCAACACAGGAGGGAAATGATCTACACCACCCATGTTCCTGTGTTATGCAATAACATTTTTGGAGGTGTTAGAAACTTCTGGCAATCTTGCTAAGAGAGGAAACTGGAAGGGGCTATGGCTGGGGTGGAGTTTGGAAGAAGGGGTAAAGGGGATAATATCAAATTAGTTATGACTGCTCCCTAGGGAATGAGGGCTTCAATCTTTCCCTTACTGTATACATGTCACCTCCTCTTGTACTGGTACCCTTTTCCAATTATTGGCTTTCCTTTACCTTGTTTGGGATATAAAGGTTTTGAATTAGAGGAATAGCTCCCATCATACCTGGGATGGTTGAGTGAAACAACTGCTTAAAACTCTACATAATTTATCTCTTTCCTCCATCTTCCCAAAGACTTCATATCTGTAGGGTTTCCAACCAGCAGCTCCTTGTCTACTGAAACATTAATAATCTATACTTTGACATCCCCTGGCAGGGGCTGAAGCCTCAGCTAGTCATGATTTCTAATAAAAGAACCCCGGGCTATATAGAGGAATCTTTTCCAACCAAATCTCACTTTTCTTTTAATTTGGGAGTAGGGGAATGAGTATATATACATGGTTTAATGTGGTGTAGTTTACTTGTATACTACTTTTGGCACTGAAGGGGACTTTTGGTCTAAACCAATTTGCCTTGCTTGGATTAAATGCCTCCATATGTTTTTTAATAATTATAGATAAAGTGTATTTTACTGCCACAATGTGGAGTGCTAGCCGTTTTTTTTTTTTTTTTTTTGATTTTCTCTAAAATACCCAGCTTCTGAGAATGTTTCCTCAATGCATCAGGAATGAGGACCACTACTTCAGTTTCTGTACCATGCTTAAACAAAATCTATTTGATGTGTATCCGTTTTCTCATTTTAATAACAGTGGTTAATAAATATCTTTGCATATCTTTAGACATTAAAATACTCTAAGCCTACAAGTAATTTAAATTTTCTACATTTTGTTTATACATTTAAATAATGCATAAATGTTACTGACAGTACTACATTAACTATAGGTTCTGCCTTAGAAAACCTTTCTTCACACACAATTATGCAGTGTCTTCTGACCTGCACAATTTACTATATTATGAATGGAAATAACATACACAAATGTTATAATGGAATTTGCAAGACCTGATACATCAGTGGACAATTTCAGCAAAAACTGAACAGTTCTGCTGAAGTTGCGCACCTCAGAGGAAGTTGTATTATTAAAGGGGTTGCAGAGTAAGAGCTCTTCTGCATGTGGTGTGTGGATGGGCTTTTCTCAAAACTTCAACTAAGGTGATAACTTCTTTTGGGGAAATAAATGTTTAAATTAAATGGGGCATAGATGCATCAGGACTGAACTGAACATGTCATACTTACGATAATACTGTTTGTCTTAAGGCTCCCTGTTGAAATATCTGCACTCAAAATGTCAGGTGCCAAAACGCCAGAAAAAAAAGACTGAAAACCCAGAGAAGAGTCCATCTCAAAAACTGATTATCTCATTAAAACTTCTTTTTGCATGGGGGCAACCCTTCCTGCACCCCCATATGTACACATACCAACTGTGAGAAATGGCATCTTGGACTTACTGTATGCAAGTCACCACATTTCAGGACTCACTTTATCAGGTCCAACATTTCAAATGGTTACCCTTGCCTTAAAATTCTTACATTAAGCAGTACTAACTGAAAGATATTTTAACATCTGTTTGTGTCTTTGATCTGGATCATGGATGTCCATTAAGTTGATTAACAAATATGTAACTTAATTAATAAATAAAGATCTGGTGTGTGTCATTACATGGTACAAAAATGAGGACTTAACTTACTGAAAGAAAAAAATAATCTCTACTGTAAACTCATTAAGGAGGTGTCTAGGAGTTGATCTGGTCATCTATAGTCCATCTGCTCTTATGCTTATGAGTGCTGGGTTGTCATGGAAAACGGCTTCATGAAGTTTCAAAGGTTCAGCCTAGTTACCCAGTAAATTACATAAATCAAAATAACCATAAGAGGGAGAGTAGAGCAGTGGCCTGCAGTGAACTATGGTACTTATGAGCTTGTCATACTGCAAAATATTGCCTGACATACCCAGGGGTGGTGGAGGATGGATCACAAAGGAACAAGAAAATCTCTTGCAGGTACAAAAAGATGGCAGACTTACAAATGGATAGGTGTACTACCAGAACTGACAGTAAAAGGAATAAAGTAAAGAAGTAAGGTGACTAAGCATCAGTGATATGTATTTTTGAAAAACAAATTTATCAAATGCCAATGATATGAAATAAAAAACAAGCATTTATCAATACCTGATGTTGCTCGCAGAGAATTGGTAGTGTTGCATTAGGGTGTAGTGAAAGGATGGGATTGTTGCACTCTGCCACTATCAACTGTCCTTATTTTGGAGGACTGTACCTATTTTTAGGCCTTATTTACCACTAGAGAGGATATCCTTACTTTTCAGTTATCACCTTACTTTCAGGCTTTATTTACAACTACAGAGCATGTCCCTATTTTTCAGAGTTTGCCCCTACTTTCAGGCTTGATTTAACCCTTCCCATAATTTTCTGAATCACCCTCATCATATCTGAATTTTGACTCTCTAGTACACAGAAAAGCAGATTAGCTGACCAACATACTAGTGGCAACAATAATTTAAAGAAAGAAGACATAAATTGTACATCTCTTTTTCTGAAACAAAAATATATGACCATTTCTTAGTGAGGCTATGTTTTTTCCATCATTTTTTTCTCACATTGTTTTAAACATGTGTTTCTGAGTAGTATCCTACATTTTAATGGAAAATGGAAAAGGGAAAAGTTCTGTACTACTTGGTATTCAGAATTTGTTAATTAGATGTCCAGATTTTAAGCTGGACATTCCTACTTCTCAAGGGCCTTTGTTCGCATTTTCAATGTCTGCAGGTTGAGAGGTATGTCTGCACTGATGACTTGAGATACAACTTGTCAATGATGGATTTAAAGTTATGAAAAATAAACTGAAATATTCATCTTGAGAATATTCGGCCACTGCTCCTCACTTGCAGCATGAGTCTAATCAAGCCTGCCTTGTACACTGAATCACCATGCTCAAGCTTTCTCTTTAAAAAATAATTCTGCAGCAGAATTAGTCACTTCACTACCCCATGTCCCAAGTGTTTCTCTTCATCCAGCTGCTTCACTCTACAAGAAGTGAAACATGCACATGCAAGTCTGACTACTGCTGCAAGTTATCTTATCCCACTACCTGAAGAACTTGTACACCTGAATTTCACCTGCAGTTGCAAAAGTTCACAAGGAACAAACACACTGAGTTAAAATCTGTGTAAGGCAGTTTCCAAGACTTGAACTAATAACTTAAGTCATGCGTTAGTGTATGCTGTTTTGTAGGGTTGAATCTGCAGGGAGGATATCCCCTTCCACACTTACAGGTCTTTTACTGCTGACTGTGAAGCTACGTTAACACTTCAGCATATTTTACTCTTATCAGTGTAATATATCCCGGGGAAAGACACTGAAAAGCCCATAACTATAAAATTAGATGATGTGATTCGAGTCAAGTATTTAGAGTTCAGACACCTTGTTTTTGTATCCATGAACATTCTACCTCACTGTTCATTTAGGGTGGTAACCATCTGGGGGGGGGGGTGTAACTGCTTTACAATGAAGGAACTGACTGGTCCTCGCTGCAACTCAACTTGGTCTCCCACTACTTTTGCCTTTGTGGCTCCAAACTCAGAGTCACTTCACTACCCCATGTCCCAAGTGTTTCCCTCCATCCAGCTGCTTCACACTACAAGAAGGTTTCAGTTAGCTCACAGACTCATGAGAAACAATCTGTGCTGTCTTCCAAGAAGTAGGCGTGACATCTGAACCTGTTTCTCTTCACTGAACTCTAACAGCCAGTCGGATTCAAGAATGATCGTTTGAACTGTTTTCATGCATTTAGCAATTATTTTTTTTATCTAAAAAGCCTTATAAGCATATGTTTTACTGTAAATAGTGACTTGTTTAATCTGAATTACATTTTTATTTAAATAAGGATTACAAATATGCTTCTGACAGTGACAGATTTTAAGTGAATCTTTTTTCCTGTCTGCTTTAATGACATTACAATCCTGTATTTACTCATAGCAACAAATTATTAGGATTAATCAATTTATCTTAGTCTGTTTACAGATTACATTGATTTTCTGTGTAAAATTAGGACACCTCTTTTGTGGTTGTCATTTGAACTTACCAAAATCTTATAATCCTTCCATAAAGGTTTATTTCTTTAGATGATCTGTTACCAAATGGGATTCCTGAATGAATGCAAAGTCTGCTTTATTTAGCATTTAATATTTGTGAGCACTACTCCTTTCATGGGATTGTTCAAACCATTGGCTTTAATAGATATAATGTTATAATGTTATAATAACTTGCTTACTTATGTAATCTCTGTAAATAATCTGTTTGTAATATGTAATGCTGGTATTATGTAATGCTGTATCTGCTTACCCTTGGAGCTTTTCTCCCCGGGCCTCCGCTGAAAATGGACATGCATCCAGTCGGACTATCCCGGTCAACAAATGTAAAATAAATAAAATAAAAAATGTTAAATATTATCATTTAATGGCGACTGCTGTTATAAGTAAAATTGAAAAGTGCTTTCTTTGATTCATTATGACAATTTTTTTTAAATTGTTATGGGCAATTTAAAAACTCTAAATTTGAAAATAAAACTATATATTTTAATACCATTCTGCATGGATAAACTATATCCAGGTTTACTATATCTTTTAGAAGCCACCAACTAACTCTCTCATGGCATCTAGTGGGAATTCCTAGATACTGCAGGTTAACAGCAAGCAAAAGGGAAACTGCATGTACATTAAAAATATACAAAAGGAAAAATTCAATTTAATATAGTACGTATGCATGAACTAAGAACATAGGGCGGTCGCAGTAGTGCAGCAGTCAGCGTTGCCACCTCACAGCAAGAGGTTCTCCGGTTCGATCCTCGGCTGGGGTGCCTTCTGTGAGGAGTCTGCATGTCCTCCCTGTGGTCACGTGGGTTTCCTCCGGGTGCTCCGGTTTCCTCCCACATCCCAAAGACATGCTGTAGGTGGATTGAACACACTAAATTGGTCCTAGGCATGAGTGCGTGCATGTGTGTGTGTGCCTTCTGTGGAAGATTGGGCGCCGGGCTGGCAACTCCACACTGTAAAACTCCACTGCCAATCATGAGCAGACAGGTGATCCACTGTGGCGACCCCTAACCGGGAAAAGCCGAAAAAAATAGTAGTAGTAATACTGCAGTTACATCAAGTAAGTCTGTAGCCTGATGCCGTCTAAGTTTTTTTCCCTCCCTGCTAATCTGTACTGCATGTGTTTATGTATATATGTTTCTACTCACTTCTACTAAAGGCTTCTATTATAATACCTGATTTTATGTTTGTATGAAAAGCACAGTTACTGAATTATGTAGGCAATTGTTAATATAGGAGAGCTTTGTCACTGGCTAGGCTTGCTTTTTTTTTTTCTCAAATATGCTACACACTCTAGCTGGCTGCCTTTTCTAAGTGCTTAAATATCAAATTTATAGACTGTATGTTGTATTGCAAAGAGTGGGAACTAACAGATGGGTGTACTACTTGTCCCTTTAATATCTGTAAACCTACATCTCAGTAACACCACACTTGCATACAAATATATCTCGTTAGTTTAGTTTCTTTTTTTCTTTCTGTCCTTCTATACTGTGTAAGCCACCATTTTTGTTTTTAGTAATCAAACTTGCACACCTACAAATATCTCCTGTAAGCTTTCTTATTGCCCTGTTTAAAGGCTAAAAATCTGAAATGCACAACTGTGAAATATAGTGCACTACTTGTCTGCCAAACGTTACTTAATGTGGATGAGTATAGACAAATAGTACTGTACCTATCTAGTTCAATCATCAAGAAATCCTTCACTTTTTCTCTCTATCTCTCTCTCCTGACTACTGTTGCTACTGCAAAAGTTATCATACCCCACTACCCAAGAACTTGCACAGCTGAATTTCATCTGCAGTTGCAAAAGTTCACAAGGAACAAATACACTTGAGTTAAATCTATGTAAGGCAATTTCCAAGACTGTCATACAAAGCCCATTCTCATTTCAGCCCATACCCACTGACACCATTAAGAAACTGCTACAAAAACTAAAACCCTGCTCTACCTCACCTAATGATCTTCCACCACACTACGTCAAACTGGCTGCTAACTCAATCGCCTATCCAGTAAGTATCCTTATAAATAGGCCTTTAACCAAATCAGAAGTACCTACCATATGGAAACAATCACACATCACCCCATCCACAAAGGAGGCAACTCTTTTGAGCCATCCAGTTTCCGCCCTATATCCATCTTGTCACCCATACCAAAAATTCTCGAGAGAAATATCCATCAGTAGGTAATGCAATAGCTATTGCAAAACAATCTTTTTAACCAAAACCCAACATGTCTTCCAACCTAGCCACAGCAGTTACAGCCCTAGTATCTTTAACAGATTCTGTAAATAGGGCTAGAGATGCAGGATGGTATACAGCCTCAGTATGCCTTGATCTCTTCAAGGCCTATGACACAGCATCTCACCCCTTACTATTTGACACACTGTCTAACCCAGGCTTCTCACATAACACAGTAAAATGGATTCAGAGCTACTTCAAGGATTGTAAACAAGCAGTGAAATGATCCAATGAACTCTCACCCTTTCTCCACAACCCTTCTGGACTCCCTCAAGGCTCCATCCTAGGACCCCTACTCTTCAACATTTTCACAAACAACTTTCACACTTCCTCTCACCCTGGGAACCTCAGTCAATATGCTCAATCACTTCCAGAATTACTTTCAAAAACTCAACAGTCCTTTACTGCAGTTGAATCCTGGCTAAGAAATGCTCAACTTTTTCTTAATCCAAAGAAGAGAAAACTAGCACTCTTTCATCCAAGAAACACCTCCCCTGTCACTGATCATTTTAACATCCTTGCACCTGACAAGACTGTCATAGAAATAGTGCAGGAAACCAAACTTCTAGGAGTTATCACTGACAATAAACTTTCATTCGACCCCATATATACAGCAAAATATAAAGAAAACTCATCAAAAACTGGGAGTCTTGTACAGAAACAAACATTTCTTTACTGCAGCAAGCAAAACTAACCTTGCAAAAACATTTTTACTTCTCTCCCTTCTTTATGGTGCTCTTGTCCTAACTAACTTATAAACTTCTACTCTAAGCAAGCTGGAACAGTGCTACAACAAAGGTGCAAAGTTTGTCACAAACTCTAAATATCACACACACCACTTTAACCCACTCCTAAAATTAAACTGTCTTGAACCCCCCCCCCCAACTAACTAGCCTTTATTCAACTATCCACCTTGCACAACCTTATTTTTAAGCCTACTGCCTGCCCTGCACTAGCCAATCTAGTCATACCTTACACACCAAATCGATCCATACAATCAGAAGACAAAAATCTGTTGGCTATCTTAAAACCCACAAGAAAACCAGGTCGCACTCCGTATTCATACTGTCTCTATACTTTGGAATTCACAACCGCTAGCTAAAGGTCTATGTCCGGCCTAACCCATTTCAAACCCGTTTAAAAAATCATCTCAAAAATACATGGCTCTCCTCCTGCATAAAAAGCCTGCCTAATGTTCAGATCCTCCTCTTCTTCCACACTAGCCTCATCCTCCTCTTCTGTCACATTTCACTCCATCACAGTCTGCAAGATCCGAAGGTTCTTCTAACTCCTACTCTGTTTCTATACGATATCAGGCTGTATTGCTTCTATTCTTCTTAACTCTCTCACTATCTGCATCACTAACTTTCTTTGGACACTGTCTACATCATGTACGGCGAGACTGACTATTACTGTCTATAATGTTTTAACTCCATAAAATTGTCTAGTTGTGTAGTTTACATTGTAACATAGTTTGTTCTTTCAACTTATTTTTGTTTAGTATTTCTAATGTAATTTTTATTGTATTGGATTATACTGTGTTTGTATTGTACTGTACGTGGAGCTTTTCTCCCTGGGAAAATGAGTTCTGTAGACCCAGTCAGGCCACCACAGTAAACAAATGCCAAATAAATAAAATTAATACAGCCTATAAATTCTGCATTTTACAGCTTCTTGGATAACATTGGTAATCAGATCTAGAAACTTTCCTCTGTAGAAAAATGCCTTCTCAAGAATAGGACCTGCAATATGGAACTAATTACCTACAGATGTAAAAATGTAAAACTCTGTCAACTTTCATAAAAAAATCATAGGCAACATTTGCAGAAAGAATCCAGATATACCTGCTTTCAAGATGGGTCTACTTCACTCTATCGAATTTTTACTTAACCAAAAATCAAAAGATCGAGATGCGAAGAATGAAATCGTACAAAATTGAACCTTCAGAACAAACCACCAGCTGCTCCAAAGTCAACACAAAAATCTACATTTTGTCAAATTTTTGCAGGGGGGCAAGCCCTTCTGCATCCCCCACACCCCCTGCAAATTATATACAACTCAGAGATCACACTGCAGTGAGGAAAAGGATAAATTTCCCGATCCTCACCGTACCATGATCTCTATTCAGAAGCTCCGAGTGGTGTGTGACATGAGCAGCTGGTGTTTTTATTGATCTTAATTTCAGCAATTTAAAGGTTCGGTGTTGTGCAATTTCACTCTTCTCATCAAGTTCTTTTGATTTTCGGTTACTTGAAAACTCGGTAGAGTGAAGTAAACCCTTCAAGACACAAGCTAATGTTTGCAACTTATTATTCGTCGTACCTGCATTACAATGTAAATTTGAAAATACAGAACATTTTTGCATAATATGTAAACTTTGCTTACTGATTACTGTACGCATTGAAAAGTATTACTGTACATATGTACCTAGGTCAAAACAGAAATGGATCAGTAAACCAGCTCACCTACCTGGCTATTAAATTGTAAATAAAATAAATAAATATTAATTGTCCACCACAAATATGTGCAATCATATCAAACAGAATCATGTACTCCTGTTGCCTTTGCCTGTTTGTAATGTCATCAGACTCTCCTCTCTTGCCATCAGCAGACTGCTGTGACCGTATCCATCTCTCCCAAAGGAATACAAATGCATTTTATAATGGTTATGGGCATCTTTTCTGTTTCTTTCTGTTTCTTTTTAAACAGTCAGTTGTGCACTTTCCCACATTTTTAGTTAGGACATAAAGGCAAGTACAGAGTTTGCTTGGAATTTGTTTACTTAGTCTACATTAGGGACAATGAGGCTGATATTGCTTAAAGAATATATAGGTTCATAGGTTAGTACTAGGCTAACTGCCTTTGTGGGCCATTTTAAGCCTAACTAATTACCCCATGTGAGAATCAAACCCTGCACTTTTGGTTTATAAGGCAAATACCTTAACCATTATGTCAACCTCCCACTCATATTTCCCTTTTTCACTTGCCAGTTGTATTAATGGAAATCTACCTTTATTAGTGATCTGTTAAAGCCACTCGATATTACTCATTCCACTCTCCAGTCATTCCACAAGATACAATAGTAGTATTTTGCACTTATTTTATTTTTTAATAATTTAAAGAGTTCCTTACCTTAACTGCCTGCTTAAAGGAACTGCTGCTCTACCAAGTGGGACTGCACATATGCAGACTGTTTCCAGTTAATGCCCAATTTCCTAGCCACTCCCTGACTTCAAAAACTTATTCACTCTGGTTCATTTCCCTTTTTCATGCTGCTAACCAGTTCCCTTAAAGACATACTCTGACATAACTTCAATTTTCATTGCAGCATCCAAATAACCACTCCACATGGCCAAGCACGCTTCTACTTCCAATAACCCTAAGAACCATTTTATATATACACATATTTCATTGAAATAAACATTAGAAATGTGACAATTCGGTGACGTTCAGTTTCAGTGTTCTCATCTCGCTACTGTGATTTTCGGTACAGCAAAATATTGGTAATCTAAACGAGAAGCATTTCTTATATTTATATTTCTATATATTTATTACCATATGCAATATAAAATTGTCCCAGTGATTCCTCCAGGTTTGACATTAAATATACTTTTCTAGTTACATAAAAAGGCAATGCAAGGAGTCCTCTTAAACTTTTCCCTTTTCACTACAATGATCAAGTAGAATATAAACTGTATGTACGTCTCTGTACTGCCAGCTGAAACATCACTACAGGCAGTCCCTGAGTTACAGACATCCGACATACAGACAATCCATAGATAACAAAGTGCTGCCGCAATGTCTGAAATAACGTGAAAATAAACAAAAATCTTTAAAGTTAACCAAATCTTACCTTAAAATGAAGAATTCTGTTGTACTTTCTTTTTCCCAATTCATGAAGTTGCTCGCACGTCTTGTTAGAGCAGTTACTTCTGCATTCACAGAGAACAAGAGATCTAAATAGTTAAGAGATCGCTGTGTTGGCAATCTGATTGATCAAGGCTGCTGGCTTGTAGAGTACACAGTACTGAAGCAGTTACTGTACTGTACAGTAGAATGGGCAAATGACATTGCAGATCACTAGGGTCTAGGTAACAGTAGGAGGTCTGGCAGAGGTCTGAAAGTTCAGGAAAGCATAGAAAGCATTCATTTCTGATGCCTGTAGTACAGAAATGTGAAGTGAAGCTTACAAAGAGGTAAGTGTAACATTTTTCTTTGTATGGAACATTCTATTCTGGCCTGGTTCTCTAGCTACCTCTCCAAGAGACGCCAAGCTGTAAAATGGAAATCTTCTATCTCCACCTTCCTTCCGATACCCACAGGCGTCCCCCAAGGATCTGTTCTAGGCCCCCTACTCTTTAATATATTTATCAACAACTATCACCACTCTATCCCTGACACCTCTCTAATTCAGTATGCAGATTCCACAATCATCTGCACTGCTGACTCCCCTTCAGACTTGCAGTTAAAAACACAATCAGCTTTTACCAAAACAGAAACCTGGATGCAAAACCATCACCTAGCCCTAAATGCAACCAAAACTAAGCTAATGATTTTTAATCCCTCCAGAGCCACTACATTCAACAAAACCTCATTTTCTATACTAAGTCAAGATAATACACCTATTGAAATTGTTTCATACACTAGGTTGCTAGGTGTCATCATCGATGAACACACAAAATTTGACATCCATATTAATACTGCCATCAAAAAAAAACATCAAAAACTAGGTCTCTCATACAGACATCACCATTTCCTCACCACCCCACCAGAAAAACCCTTGCCTCCTCCTACCTCCTCCCCTCTCTGTTATACAGTGCCCCTCTGCTCAACAACATTCAACTTGGTTTACAGTCCAAATTAGAAGCCTGCTACAACAAAATAAGCAAATTCACCACACGCTCCAAAACCTCATCACATCACTGCCTTTCTCTTCAACCCCTAAATTGGCTAGAACTGCCTAACTACCTAAAATTCATAAAGCTAACTACCACCCATAAACTCATCTTCACACCTGCTAGCTGCCCTTCCCTCTCCTCCTCCTTAACCCCCTATATTCCAAATCGTCCACTAAGATCACAAAACCAAAACCTCCTTCAAGTACATAAACCATTACGACCTCCTGGCCAACTCCTGCTTTCATACTCCCTATCCAAACTTTGGAACTCACTCCCATCCCACCTTCGAACTGTCTCACATCTCCCTAACTTTAAATCCCTCTTACACTCCTACCTGTCCTCTAAATGGTCGTGTCCCTACTCCTTCCCTACTTGAACCCCAGTCTCATCCCCAATTCTCCCTAGTATTCCTTATAACCTCCATCTGAGTTTCTTTCTCCTCTCACACAGATCCTACTACCACTACCTGACTGTTTTCTACCCTAGTTACTGCACTCTATTACTCTCTTACTGAACTCCAGCCTTTGCCACACATAGCCTGCAACTGTACACTTTTTACTAAAGCTCTTTTCTCCTTTCTGAATTTCCATTGCCTAATGAATATTTTACCCATTTCTGCTACATATGTCGTAACTTCCACCACTTCTGCTTTTTACATCATTAACTACACCACATCTTGTCTTATTATCTCACTTTAACATGTATGAGCCATCTACTACTGTTTATATTACTGTGTTTATTTTGTGATTTGCTTGTTTTATATTGTAATTTGCTTAGTTATGGAGCTTTTCTCCCCGGGCCTCCACTGAAAATGGGTTCTTCTGGCCCAGTGGACTTCCCCGGTTATCAAACCGAAATAAATAAATAAATATTGTACTGTACTGTATTGCAGTACAGTATAGGAGAAAATTATATGTATGTGTTTCGACTTACATACAAATTTGACTTAAGGACAGACTAAAAAACGTTTCTCGTCCTTAACCCAGGGACTATCTGCACACTAATTCCAAACTACGGTAATAATTCATGCTAAATAAACAACTCTACTTACCAGAACAACCTCAGTTACCTCCATTGATGTTACCATTTAAGACACCTACCTTGGACTTTCCCAACTAAAGTTACTTAATTCAACTCTAAACCAAAATTCAAACATACATAGTAATTAACCCTGCCAAGGCTCCTCCTTATGCTTACTCTTCCTCTTATGTTACAAGGTAACACAGAATCCAACTGAGGGCCTCACAACATTGCAAGTACACACTTGACCTCCCCAGACATCTCAAATGTATTTATTTATTTGTTGCATTTGTTTACTGGGATGGTCCACTGGGCCTAGGAGAGCCCATTTTCAGTGAAGGTCTGGGGAGAAAAGCTCCACATAAATTCAGCAGTACCATACGTAAAATATTAAACCATACAGAGTATATACAGTCACAATACTTGGAATAGAATGAGTACAGGTGCAGAACTGACAGGACATATTTACAATGCAAGTTAGGCTACAAGAATTAGACAATACACACATGAAAATAACAGTATAAAGTATAATCAGTCATAATACTTGGAATAGTATGAGCACACAGTACAGATTAGTTACATACACAGTTCATATTTCCTTTGTACAATTCCATTAATACACACAATACGATTACACAGAGTATCATTTGAGTGATTATTAACTAATGGAGGTTTGTAGACATGGTCACTGGAACCTTATGAAGACGGAGAAGTGCATGTGAAGTCACTTATGGTAAGTGAGAGATGCATGTGTAACATGGAATAAGGTATAGAAGATAATGGAAGGAGTCAGATTTTGGAGTGTGTTTTACTGGTACATGCACAAATCCAAAGAGAGGAGAGGTGTTGTCTGAGGGTGTACTTAAAGAGAGCAGGATTACTGGTGGTTCTGACTGAAGGTGGGAGGGAATTGCATAGTTCTGAGACAGTATAAGAATACAGCATCTGACCAGCTGAGTGCTTTGGCTTATTTAATGTGAGCAGCAGTTTGTTTTGTGATCTAAGAGGACTGTTTGGATGTTACATGGTCAGCAGGGAAGAAAGAGAGGGGCAGGCTGATGGTTTATATATGTTTATGTGCAGTAGTTAGTTGTAGATACATATGATAGTGCAGGAGTTCAAGCCAGTTTAGTTGAAGCAGGGATGAACAGTGGTGGCCTTCATACTGCAGGCTGCATTAGAAACTAACTTGAACAGCTTGGTACCTTTCTACATACTCATTTCTCCAACATTATAGCCATTACAGACTCATGAAAACAGATGATACAACCTCACCCACACACTTCTATGGCCCTGGTTACCACTGCATGCTGAATAATAAGCCAGGTATGAGAAAAATAGGCGGGACCATGATCCTTTACAAATCATTCTTACACCCACAAATACACAGAAAGGCTTCCCACTTTTCAGGAAGTAACAGAAAATGGATAGCTATAAAAATTCATCAGAGTAAAGCTTTACACATTTACTTAGCATCAGCCCATCTTCCACCACCATCCTCCCAGTCAAAAGCACAACACAACCCTTCTTATCAAAATAAACATGCTTCACCACAGGAACCATGAATGGCTAACAGATCTTGGATTAAATCAAATCACCTCAGAGGCGATAAAGCAAACCTTCCAAACCAATAATTAACACTTTACTAGAACTATGTATTACCAATATTCCAAACCAAGTTACAAATTACACCATTGCCCCAAGCCCTTTACAATTCAAAGCATATCAAACCATAACTACAGTAGCATACCAAAGACATGGCTGGAGCATTTCTCCCCAGGCCTCCACTGAAAATTAGCTCTGTCCCAGTCAGACTTTCCTGTAAACAAATGTTAAACGAATAAAAATAATATATTTTAGGTCTCCATCTAAAACCCATGACATAGCAGCCAATAACCTAACCATTACAGTAAAAGCAGTACACAACAAATTCTTCCATCTCATCTCCTGAAACAAATGTATAACAAAAGAGATGTCATTACTGAAAATTAGGGATAAAAAGAAATCATGGAAACAGTCCAACATTGTACAAGCTAGGAAAAGATTTGTTAACCTTTGTAGCCTAGCGAAAAATGACATTAGGAGGCACAAAGCTATGCATCGCCAAAAGCCCGCATTTGCACTTTTTCCCGTCTTTTCTGTAACTAGTCTAGTTAAGGCATAGATTTGCTGCATCCAGGACTGTTTGTAAGCTTCTGAGCCCCCCAAGCCTTTCTGTGTTGGAGGGAAGCCTTCTAGCTTATCGGTAGGAGTGGTAAGAACTAGGTACCCTATTCTACCACAAGAGGAGTGGTTTCTGGCCCAGAAATTGTAGCTTATTGGCTGTTTGGGTTTTTCCATCTCTTTCAACTTTCTGGTTTAAAAGCCCGCATATGTGCTTGCTTCCCACCTTTCCTGTAACTAGTATAGTCCAAATACAGATTTGCTGTATCCAGGATGGTTTGTAAGTTTCTGAGCCCTTCAAGCCTTTCTGTGTTGGAGGTGAAGCCTTGTAGCTTATCATAGGGAGTGGTAAGCACTAGGTAGCCTATCTACCACAACAGGAGTCATTTCTTGCCCAGAAATTGCAGTTTATTCGCTGTTTGGGCAGTTTTTCCATCTTTTTCAACTTTCTGGTTTAAAAGCCCACATTTGCACTTTTTCCACCTTTCCTGTAACTAGTCTAGTCCAGATACAGATTTGCTGTGCCAAAGTCTGCTCATTCTCTCCTCTCCTACACTTTTCCTAACTTATTAGTTTAGCACATTACCAGACTTCTTGTAGCGATTATTGTATCACAAAAAAGTGCTAGCAGCACTAAACGTTCTACAAGGAAAGAGCTCCAGTACTTATTATTAATACCCACTGCTCCAGGCATGTCTAAAGGTCAGTTCCCTGTGCTTTCTCTATTAACCTGGTGAACTTGGACATCCTGAGGCAATGTAGCAACTGCCTCATGTACACTAACAACCCTCTCCTCAACTCCCCACACTTGCGAGAGATGCACTTATATATCCAAACTGGGCGCCATGCACTCTCCAGCCAAGACCGGAATTGCTGGTCAAGAAGAGAAGGTCAGTACTTGCATCACACCACATGGAAAAGATAGCCCTCCAGAACACACACCAGCACTGCCTTCACATAAAAACACAAACCACACACCCACCTTCGCGGAGGCTCTCAATAAAATCTACCTAAACAGCAGAGACCTCCAAGGCAGAAACACACTCGACCACCACAACACAACACTAATCACGAGACACACAACTCTCCTAAACAGTGTGCCACTCAATCAAGCCCCTAAGGCAAAATAGCATGCCCAACACACTAGACATAGGTGAATCGGTAGTGAGGCAGACTGATGCCTCACTCACTAGGTAGAATAAGGAGAAAGTAACAGTCAGCTACCTGTCAGGTGCCAAGATCCGCCACATAATGCATGCACTCAGGTCCCTCAACAACAGGTACAAATATGACTCTGTCAACGTACATGTTGGTATGAATGACCTGAGACATACCTCCCTGGATTACATGAAAAGAGACATGGAGGAGCTCTTGGATTATGCAGCCCAGGCGGGCATGACTCTAGCCCTGAAAAGCATCCTACCATCGCCCAGAATGATACCACAGTACAAGCAGAAAATGATCGATTTCAACAATTGGCTAAGTTTCTGGTGTCATTCTTAGGGGATCCAGTACCTACCTGGGATGACATGACTGACAGACCTCGATGCTTTGCCAGAGATGGCCTGCATCTGTCACCCCTGGGCTTCTGGATACTGGCCAAGGCTCTTGCCACCCCTATAGTGCCTTTTTAGGCGGTGTTCCAAAGACCAAATTATCACTGTAACAGCTACAAACAAATGCAATATGACGGTCATGCTGCTCAACGCTAGAAGTCCAAATCTCAAAATGCATTCACTCGAAGCACTCCTTAAAATGGAGAACATCGACATTTGTTCTCCACCACTTCAATCAAAAGCATGCTCTCCAAACTAAAAACCTCATCGACAGCAGCCAACTTACTCCCAAGCTATTTCTTGAAACTCAAGGCAGATGCTATTGCTATCCCAATCTCCACTCTCATAAACAGATCAGTTGTTGAAAACTATGTGCCCAAACTCTGGAAAATATCCTATGTTACACCCATACATAAAGGCGGGACCTCCACTGAACTTAATAACTAAAGACCCATTTGCTTTACTCTCCCCCCTGGCCAAAATCCGAGAAAAATGCATCCATACCCAGATGCTAAAATATCTCCTAGACAGCAACATCCTGTCAACTACTCAGCATGGTTTCAGACCTGCCCATAGTACCACTACAGCCTTCCTCTGCTTCACAGACACAGTAAACAGTCTCAAAAATGAAGGCCTGCAGGTGTCAACTCTTTTTTTGGATATGTTCAAAGCATTTGACACACTCTCGCACCAAATCCTGCTTAACAAACTAAACCAGTATCACCTATCAAATTCCACTCTTACCTGGTTCCAAAGCTACTTAACTGACAGGTACCAAGCTGTGAAATGGGTAAATTATCTCTCTCCTCAGCTGCCATAACTATAGGAGTCCCACAGGGTTCTATCTTAGGACCACTACTATTCACAATCTTCACAAATGACCTCCATATCTCCACACAGCATGCATCCATCATTCAGCATGCAGATGACACTACCTTAATCTGTGCTGCACAAAACATTCCCACCCTCCTGCAAACAACTCAACTAGCATTCTCTGACGTTGAAAACTACCTTACCAAAGCCCAATTTATCCTCAATCCAAAGAAAACTCAGCTTATGATTATAACCAGTTCTAACAAAAACACTGATAACAGTCAATTCACTATCTACTCAACAAATGCTACTTTAATCGCACCAGTGGCACAGGCTAAGCTATTGGGAATAACCATAGACTCCCACCTAAAAGTTGATAATCATCTCAACTTAACTATTAAAAAAGTACATGCCAAACTGGGATCACTCAACCGTATCAAACCATTTCTTACCAACACCACAAGATCAGCCACTGCTCGCTCCCAACTTCTATCCACCCTACTCTATGCATCTCCCATTCTGGCTAATCTCAACAAAACTGAACCAAGCAAAATGGAAGCCTGCTATAACAGAATTTGCCCGCTTTGCTGCAAACTGCTCATACAGAACTCATCACTGTACTGCTTTGTGACCGCTCCACTGGCTTGAACTGCCCAACCTCCTAACCTGCAATCAGCTCTGTCTCTGTCATTCGATCTATTACCTCCCCAATAAGTGTCCTGCCCTCTAAAACCTAGTACATCACTGAGCCAAAAGGCCTCTTAGATCATCAAGCAAACTACTAATAGAAGTCACCAACAGCTACAATAGCTTTGGAGATGCACTATGTAGTAGTTCAGTGGCTAAAAAATGGAACTCTGTCCCCACGAGCATTCAAAACACATCATCCAAAGCCTCCTTTAAAGACCTCATCAGGAAACATCTCAAGCAAAGTTGGCAGTGCCATGATTGCTCCCCAGGCAGATAAGGTACACATACTAAACCTAGAGTACTTGATAATAGTTTTCAATCTTACTCACAAACACTGGCTAATCTACAATGTATGTACTGTACCTGTGTACTATGTATGTATTCTACCTATGTTCCAAATTTCAGCTGTACACCACAAATCTATTAATTACCTTTTTTTTAAATTAATATTTTTTGTCTGTCTCCACTGTAACTGTTGATGTGCTGCATACCACTGTAAAAATATGTCTTTTGTAATTTGTGTGTATACTGATCATGTCTAAATAACTAAATGTATCTGTAATTTTTCTATGTGGAGCTTTTCTCCCCAGGCCTCTGCTGAAAAAGGGCCTTTTCGGCTCAGTCAGACACCCCCGGTTAACAAATGTAAAATAAAATAAAATAAATAAATTTGAGCTGTAACAGAGTCCTGGTTCAAGGCAGCAGAAAGCACCCCTGCACTACCAGGCTATAACTCATTCCACACCTTTCGGCCCCAGAACTTGGACCGAAGCTCCAAAGGCAGTGGTATTTCCATATTCATACAGGATTTCCACACCTTTAGACTGGTAGCCCAACGTAATGCATCTGCGATACTTCAGGTGCAGCTAACATTGCGTAAGACAGTGATTCAGGTTGTAGCCTGCTATAGGTCCCCAACCATGTCCCAAGACTCACACTCCACATTCCTAAGCACCCTGGAGAATATTAGGGTCCAACTTAACTCTCTTATACTGGGCGACTTCAACTACCCCTCCATTAACTGGGAAAACTACTTGTGTACCAATACACTTGCCCAACATTTCCTGAAATTCATTAATTCCAATGCCCTGGACCAGTTCGTTCTCACCCCCACTAGAGATAGCAACATCCTTGATCTGGTCATTACTAACACGGGCGACCATTGCTGTAGACCAATAGTCATCTCCTCCCTGGTTAGATCCAACCACAAACTAATCACCTTGGAAATCCACATCCCTCCCATCCCACTCCCCCTGTAAAAGTAACCAGCATGAAAAACTTCTCCAACGCTAACTTTGGACTCCTAAAAACAGAGGTGGCTAACTTCATGGCACCCATGCAAATGAAGAATAGTTGCATGACCGCCGAATCATACACCAATGCACTGTACGAACATGTACACAAATCCATGGATCTCGCCATACCCAACAGAACCAAGACACCCTCCTCCAAAAAAAGGAAACCAACCTGGTGATCCCCTGCCATAAACAAACTTTACAACAGAAGAAAGAAACTGATGTAGAATAAGGTAAAGTCCCAAGACTGGAAAAACTCCCTGATCAGCCTCAACAAAAAGTTGAGATCCCTCATCAAATCCTTTAACGTTAGTTATGAAAACAGATTTGCAGCAGACAGTAAAGACAACCACAAGGACTTCTATAGTTATGTAAAGAATCTCCAAGGCAATACCCAGATTTGCTCTAAGCTACTGCACAATGGTACCTTCTATACCGAGCCAAAAGATTTTGCCAATATACTGGCAGAAAGATTCCGTGCCAACTTTACCCATGCCCCCCCAAAGGACCAATCGCAATACCAGTAGATTGCTAAGTGCCCAGTATTACTGCTGCACAGGTTAAAACAGCACTGTCCAAGTCCAAGAATACAGCTTCTATGGGACCTGACAATATCCCTGGCTATGTTCTACATGAACTACAGAGTGAACTGGCACCGCACCCGTGTGTCCTGTTCAATCACAGCCTCACCTAAGGCTTTGTCCCTACCAAATGGTGCACTGTTACAGTCATCCCTCTCCACAAAGAAGGAGCGACTACAGACCCTGGGAACTATCACCCCATTAGCCTGTCGAGTCTGATATGCAAAGCTATGGGACACATCATCATGGACCTAATAAACAAGGCTATAGGGAATCTCCAAACTCTGGATCCCACACAGTTTAGTTTTGTGAAGCGTAGATCATGCCTGCTCAACTTGTTCGACTTCTATGAGTCAGTCACCAGAGCTGTGGATGAAGGCAAGGTGGTTCATACAGCCTATCTTGATCTGGCCAAGGCCTTTGATACCATTCCCCATTCAGGAATCATAGAAAAACTCACTAAGCTAGGCATTAACCCCTATATCACTAGGTGGGTTGCAAACTGGCTCACAGATAGAACCCACAGTGTGAAAGTAGTTGACTCCAAGTCAGACTGCAGACCAGTCACGAGTGGGTTCGGTCTTGGGTCCTTTCCTGTTTGGTATCAACTTCAATGAAGTCCAGGCCAACATGACGGGACTCTGGCTGACCAAGTTTGCAGACAATTGCAAATTGGGAGCTATTATAACTCCCCAAGTGATGGTGACATCCTTCAGAAAGGACTCACTGAGACCAAAAACTGGTGTCAGAACTATGGCCTTAAGCTCAATGCCAAAAAATGTGTTGTCATCCCCCCTTGGAAAAAACTCGGTTCCCATGAATTACCACATCAATGGTAGTCCAATGAACACAGAAGGCATTATAAGAGATCTGAGAACACAAGTTGACAGCAACCTCTCTTTTGACCACCACATTGCCAGTGTGGTCAGAAAATCCTTCTATGTGGCACATCTCATTGCTAAGGGTTTTGCATCCAGGAAGAAAGAAGTTGTCTCTCTCTAATCTTCCTCCATTAGGCCAATTGTCGAGTACCTCACTCGACACCTACAACTGGAGAGGCCACAAAAGTACCTCAGAAAGAGGATCCTAGGCGTTAAACAACTGTCCTATATGGAAAGAATCAAATAACTCCAACTATTCTCTGTCTTATATTGCTTACTTAGAGGCAATCTCTGCTTGACTTACAAAGCCATGTCTAACCCAGATCTGTTAGAAATGCTACATCTAAAGAAATCCCAATCCCTCCACACCACATGCTCCAGAGACCTCAACCTCATTACCACAATCAACAGAACATGCTAGAGAAATAGGTTCATAACCCAGAGACTGCCCATGCTATGGAACAGACTTGCCATACATGTCAAGCAGAGCACCTCACTGGCCCACTTCAAGAGGAATCTTGATGAGTGGATGGGAAATAGAAGATTCATCTGTGGGATCACTCCAGTGGCTCTACTCGACAAAGGCACTGGGAACTAAGGTCGGGTGGCACGATGCCAGGGTAATCCTATGGGCTAGGCTTGTAAAAGGTCCAGGGCCATTAGCCTAGTACACACCTATGAACCTATGAAAACCATCAAACAAAGCTCTTCAATCAACTACAAATATTCTGCACCAAAGTTAACCAATACTTTTGAGAAACAAGAATAGAACCACTGGCGACAACTCCACAACTTAAATGGGCCACTTTCCTCAGAGAACTTTCTAAGAGAATTTACAAAGCTTTTCTCATCATAACTTCAACTGACATCACCTCTGACTTACATTCCTGGGAGTCCTGCCCATCCTTCTAAATTCAAACTTTAAAGTAATTAAAGCAAAACACATCCATAACATGCCTCACCATCCTCACATAAGATTATCTCTATGGCTAGTTTATTAAAATCTGCACTGAATAAAAATACCCCTTCCACACACTGAGCCACAAATGTAATTGTTCCTTATGCAAAAGTATTTTATGCAAAATTTGGAAGGATGCATTCATTAAACAGCTTCCCAAAACTAATCTAAACTATTCTCCATCTCTGACATTAGTCTGTAATCTGTAATTACTAATGTATTCAGTAAAAACTACAAGAAAAAACAGCCTTGTACTTGTTTTGTGTACATACCTATTTTATTGATTTTTACTTCACTGTTGAAATATATTCTGATATATACTATTTTTAATGACATATTATTTTACAAAAGAAAGTCACTATTATTCATAAGTGTCAAAAAACAGTCAGTTGTTCACTTATATATGCTCATTGTAAATAGGGCAATGAAATAAGAAATTTATGACAGACACTTTCTCCATGATGCTAAGTAGAGAAACTGAAATTGTTAGGCTGATAGCCAAAGAATTAATTACCCTTTCTGCATTTGTCAGTCCTCACAAAGGTGTATACACACAATTAAAAAAAATAGTAAAAATCACTGATAAAACTCAGGCTGAATACGATCATCCACACATGCTCACTCCATTACTGTTAATCTCCCTTAAAATGACAGCAACTTCACTAAACCCATGTGCTTGGTATAAATTGTCACACATGTTGTACATGCATAGCCTGGCCACTACACTATGGAGAGAAAAAAGATCTGTTGCTTCCAACCAAGTGTATGTTTTTGCTCTTATATGGCACTTCTAATTTGTATTTGTTTTCTACTGTCTGAAGTGTCTGAACTGTTTTTTGCCACATTTTACTGTACACTGTACTAGTTCAGGTGTAGCATAGCCCAGTTCCAAGATTGCTGTTTCTGGGTCTGTTTTGTAACTTCTGAGCATCAAATTCAAGCCATCTTTGTTGGCGAAGATCCTTCTGCATCTTTGTGGGAGGAGAGGGCTGTCTGGGTCCTATCTAATTGAGGCTGATTGGAATAGAGCTCAGAGAGAGTCCTTATTGGCTAGTTGAGTTAAAACGTTTATTTCTTGTTTTAGCAAACCACAAAGCAAGAAAATCCAACAAGTTTATTAAAATAAGAAAAGCTCTCTAGAGCCTTAGCCCACTGGCCTTTATAGGTTCATAGGTAGGTACTAGGCTATCTGCCTGAAGGCATTTATAAGCCAAGCCAGAATGTCTTGGCTTTTGCCACCCCCATAGATTAGTTCCCTGTGCCTCTGTCCAGCAGAGCCATTGGAGTGATCCCTGGGGTAAACTTTCTGTTTCCCATCCACTCATCAAGGTTTCTCTTGAAAAGTGCTAGTGAGGAGCTCTGCCTAATGTAGATTGGAATCTTGTTCCAAACCATGGGAAGTATCTGGGACAGGAATCTATCCCTCCAGCACGTCCTATTTATTGTTGTGGTGAGGTTTAGATCCCTAGAGTGTGTCTCAAGGGGATAAGGTTTTCTTTAGGTGGGTTGGACATGGCCTTGTATGTCAGGCAGAGATCACCTCTGAGCAGGCGGTATGCAACCGAGTACAGCTGGAGTTTCTTCAGTCGAGCTGCATAGGGCATCTGTTTGAGGCCAGTGATCCTCTTGGTGAGGTACTTCTGTGGTCTTTCCAGCTGTTGCAGGTGTCTTGTAAGGTACATCCCAAATGGGACGTTGTACTCTATGATGGGTCTGATGAGTAATGAGTAGAGGGGCACAATGACCTCTTTTTGCTGGATACAAACCCTTTTGTGATTAGGTGGGCCACATAGAAGGATTTTCTAACCACTTTGGAAATGTGATTATCAAAGGAGAGATTACTATCTATTCCATATTTAGGGGACTACCACCTATGTGGTAGTTTGTGGGTACTTTGTTTTTTCCAAGGGGAATAACTATGCACTTTTTGGCATTTAGCTTGAGGCCATGATTTTGACACCAGGTATCTGTCTCAGTGAGACCCTTTTGGAGGATGTTTGTGTCAGTCAGTGAGTCAATTATAGCCCCTAGTTTGCAGTCATCTGCAAACTTGGTCAGCCATAGTCCTCCTGTGCTTGTCTGTACCTCTGAGAAGTATATGCAGAGCAGGAGGGGTCCTAGGACTGAGCCCTGGGGAATGCCACTTGTAACCGGTTTAGAGTCAGACCTAGCTCCCGCAACTCTCACCATGTGGGTTCTGTCCGTCAGCCAATAGGTAACCCATCTTGTGACATAGGGGTTTATGTTCAGGCTGGTGAGCTTGTCTAAAATACCAGAATGGGGAATGGTGTCGGAGGCCTTTGCAAGGTCTAGTTAGGCTGTGTGTACCACCTTTCCCTCGTCTATAGCCTTGGTAACTGTCTCAAACAAGTCCACCAGGTTTACGAGGCATGATCTACCCTTAAAGCTGAACTGGGTAGGGTCCAGTGTTTGGAGGTTCCCAATGTCTCTGTTAATGAGTTCCATGATGATGCGCTCCATAGCCTTGCAGACCAAGCTAGTCAGGCTTATAGGGCGATAGTTCCCGGGGTCTGTTGTGGTTCCACCTTTGTGGAGCAGAATAACCATTGCTGTGCACCACTCTATGGGTACGCAGCCTGTGGAGACGCTGAGTTTGAACAGTGTGTTTAGGTGAGGGGTAGTTCGTCTTTGAGCTCATGTAGGACGCAGCCTGGGACACCGTCTGGTCCCATTGATGCTGTGTTTTTGGCTTTGGAGAGGGCTATTTTATCCTAAGTGTCTGTGATTTCAGGGGCTCTACATTCTTCTGGTATGGTTACGGGCCCTTTTGGGGTGAGAGGGGGGTGAAATCTGCACTGAACCTGTCTGCAGGGATGTTGGCAATATCGGTTGGTTCAGTGTATTTTGTGCCATTCTGCACTAACTCTGAGCAGATCTGAGCATTTCCACTTAGATTCTTGACATAGCTAAAGAATGCCTTGTGGTTATCTTTGGAGTCCTTGGCAAGTTTTCTTTCAAAGCTCACCTTGGACGATTTTATGAGGGATCGTAGTTTCTTGCTGATACTGATGAGGTATGTCTTCCCTTCTTGGGATTTTACTCTTTTCTGTACTAGTTTCCTCCTTCTACTGTATAGCTTGTTTATGACAGGGGTCCACCAGGCTGGTTTCAATTTCTTTGAGGAGTAAGTCTTGGTTTTGCTTGGGATAACACGGTCCATGCATTCTTGTAGGTGCCTGTAGAATGCATTAGTAAAGGATTTTGCAGCTTGGACAGCGTTATCATTTAGCATGGGGGCTTTGAAACTTTCCACCTCCATCTTAAGTAACGTTAAGTTTGCTTTTGAAAAGTTTTTCATGGTGGTTTCCTTGTCAAGGGGTGGGGGTGGAATGTGGATATCCAAAGTGATTTGTTTATGGTCAGATCTAACCAGCGAGGAGTTGACCTCCGGTGTGGAACACCAATCGCCCATGTTGGTGATGACCAGGTCCAATATGTTGTCACCTCTGGTGGGAGTGTTGACCAGTTGTTCCAGGACATTTGAGTTTATAAATTCTAGGAAATGTTGGGCAAGGGAGTTAGTACTTGAGTAGTTCTCCCAGTTAATGTTTGAGTAGTTGAAATCACCCAATATTAAAGTGTTTGGTAGGACCTTTATGCTACCCATTGCTTCCAGAAATGCGGAATGGGGGTCCTGGGACATGGTGGGTGATCTGTAGCAAGCTACAATTTGAATTGCAGTTTTGCCAGTTGTTAGTTGCACGTGGATAATCTCTGAAGCATCGTTCTGTGCCACTAACCTGGAGGTGTGGGTATACTTGATGAATATGGATACTTCCCTGCCTTTTGTATTTCGGTCTGGGTTCTGTGGCTGAAATGTATGGTATGAGCTGTAGCCTGGTAGTGCTGGGGTGCTCTCTGGAGCCTTAAACCAGGTTTCTGTTACTGCACATATATCAATTTTCTCCATACTGAGGAGTGCCTCAAGAGCATGCATTTTGAGGTTTAGACTTCTGGCATCGAGTAGTATTACCCTCAGATTTTTGTTACTTGTACTATTTATAGCGGTGGGTTTGTCTTTTGAGCCTTGCCTAAAAAAGGCACTATGGGGGTGGCAAAAGCCTTGGCCAGTATTTGAAAGCTTAAGGGTGAAAGGTGCAAGCCATCTCTAGTGAAGCAGCGTGGCTTGTCGAGCGTGTCATCCCAGGCAGACACTGGATCCCCTTTGAATTCCACCAGAAACTTAGCCAATTGTTGAAATTGATAATTTATTCTTTTATACCATGTTATTCTCTGTGAGGGCAGGATGCTACTCAGGGTCATGGTCATACTGGCCTGGGCTACGTGATCAGACAGCTCTTCCATGTCTCTTGTCATGTAGTCCAGGGAGGTACGGGCTCAGGTCATTCACACCAACATGGACAATGACAGAGTCGTATTTGTACTTGTTCTGGAGTGACCTGAGTGCTTGTGTTATGTGGTGGATCCTGGCACCTGACAGGCAGCTAACAGTAACCTTCTCCTTATTCAGCCTAGTGAGTGGGACGTCAGTGTGCCTGACTTTAGAGTCACCTATTACTAGTATGTTGGATATGTTATTTTGCCTTGAGGACTGTGATTGCATGGCACACTTGTTTTGTAAAGTATGTGGTTCATGGTTTGTGTTGGGGGGGTGGAGGTTGCTTGGATGTCTGCTTTGGAGGGCTCTGTTGCTTTTTCAGATTTTTATTTAGAGCCTCCGAGTATGTTTTAGTGTATTTACGTGTGTTTTTTGCCAGTGCTGGTTTAATGGGTCTATGTGAGTCTGGTGGTGTGATGCCAATATTTCCCTTCTCCTCTTGACTGTCTGATCCAGTCTTGGGTTGAAAAGAGTCATTAAACAAGTTTAAAACACATTCTTAAACAGACACGCCAATTAATACATTTAACAATTAAGCCCCATGTTTGCGTGTAGTGCACCATCATCCACTACCACGTAGTGGTGGTTATAGACACAGGACTGGTGTTAGCATTTTGGGGCACCCCAGCAAATGTTAAGCTCAGGGGGGCCCCTAGGCACTTCTGTGAGAGTATCACCTTGTTACTGCCACCTTGCCACCCCTCTGAAGCAGCCTTTTAGTTCATGCTGCAAAGTTTTAAGAGTAGTTTGTACAGAATGACCTGTGGCTATAATGCTCTTACATTACAACAGGTCTATGTATCACACTATGTTCCTTCATCTCACAGAGACATTCACAGTTAATGGCATTTTAATTACAGCAATGATACATAATAGCAACTATATATATATAGGTCTTAGGTGAAATGCTGTCTATATGCTCTAAAGTACATTTTCTTTTTTTTCTTTTTACATAATCTCTTCATCCAGTGATGGCTTGAACAGAAATTATGATTAAGGAAAGAAATTCATTGTTGCCGTTCAGCTTAATTTTCCTTGCATCCTTTCATCACACCTTTCCTGACCAAGACAGCACAGTAATAACCATTTATGAAATAATGCAGATAAGCCAGGGCCCAAGAAGCCGAATATGGCCTGCCTCCCTAACCCTCCAAAAACACAGTTACTGCCTATGCCTGTCTTCAACCCAAACAAAAACTGTAATGACCTCATGTGCAAAACCTCTATGGTTTGACTGTAATGAAAAGTAAAGTAACCATAACCACAACTCCCTCCAATAACCTGCAGCAGTTTTCTGTGCACACATATCTGAGCAGGGCTTGTTTTAGAATGGGTGCAGTTGAGAGCACAAGCCATTATCAGCTTTATCCTAGTAGAGTCATCCCTGTTCATGTTAAAGAGCATAATCAGAAAATTAACACATTTTTCTGATATTTCTCCAACCAGCAACAGCTTTTGTGGTGTCCTCACACAGTCAAGGATGATTAAGGGAGCCCCCTATATCAATTTATATAATCTAGGGAGTGGAGGCCACCAGACTCCTTGAAGATGGAAGTGTATGAATCTTCTGTGATATATTTTATGCATTACTTTTGAAATACAATTACTTGTTTGCAACATTTTTCACTGATACCCAGAAGAATAATGTACAAGTCCTGGCATTATTAAGTGTATGCAGAGATAAAAATCTTAATACTTTTTTTTTTTTTTTTTTTTTTTACAAAAACACACAAGCCATAGCAATACTAGTTTTGTACATATTTCAGCAAATAGCACTACATTGTGCAACACTGGTACTGCCATAGCAATCGTCAAACAGCAGCAAAGGTAAGTCACTTTTATTTACCTTGGTGAGGAGTAATGCATACCTGTCATCGTCACTGATTTCACAGACCTTCCCTGATTTTGCTCATCATTTTGATCTGTTCTTTGCAAAAAGTTTGATTTGCTAAAAAAAACATTCAGGGGATACAGACACTCAATAATTCCAGATATCAGAGGTTTATACTTCTTACGGTCCAAAAAATGCATGTTGATGCAAAAGGTGCTAGTCTATTAATTCTATTCACTTCTATTATTGTATTAACTTTAAGTGAATTAGAGTAATATGTTTGTGTTCCTGATTTTCAGCCTTTGCTGCGCTGTTATGTTTGGTATTATGCTGATTTCTTCTGCAAAATAGTTGTAGTATCTGGTGTTCTACCAATATTTATAAAACTCCCTGAAAAAAAATCCCTACAGATCGGAAGCATCAGCTCTTCTTAAAATACAAAGTTTGCACTCAAATTAGTCACTGCGGCCTGCGATTCATTCTACTGTTTACCTTGCTTATGTTTATTATCAGCTTTATCCTAACAGTGTCATACCAAAACCCAGTTCAGGGTAATGAGCATACTCAGGAAATGAATACATTTTTTCCTCATTTTTCCTATCCATCAGCTGCTTTTGTGGGGCCCCCACACAGTCAATGATGATTACGGGGCCCCCTTGCAGCAGCCATAGGTATTGCCTGTTACTTGATAAAACACTGTTACAATAACCAGAGATATCCGAGTTTCAAAGGAGATATAAACAATTTAGAGTTTTTACTCACCTGGTTTATTAAGTATACATGATTGCTGTACTAGCTTTTGTTAGTTTGACAGACATGTTAGAAGATATCAAGATAAATAACTTTCTATGGTTGGGGCCCCCCAGCGACCTCAGGGTTCGTTGGTGCCTAAAGCCGGCATCGTTTAGATGCAAACGTTTTGCTTGCTAAATTTTCCCTTAGGACTTTGCTTGTGGTCCTCCAGAGCTTTTTTCTGACCCTGCTCTACTGTCAGGTGGAACACTAAGCATAGCCTCAGAGATACCAACACACCTCTCACCCACTAGCCATTCCTAAGTGTGACCTCTTTTCCTGACCATAATTTTACCTAACACTATGGATGGATAATTTTCCACAGTTTCTTCAGCCGGTTTGGTCAACATGGGCATCCTGAGGCACTTTAGCTACTGCTTCATGTTAACCGACATCCCTTCTACTCCTAGTATACACAAACTCAACATGCAAGAGATGCAACTATATTAAGAACTTCAAATCCATGATCTGTCACACACCAGTCAATACATATGACAGTGATCAGGTTGTCAGCATGCACACCTCACCTCCTACCACTCAAACCCATATATACCTACAAATGCGGAGGTCCTTACTAGAAATATAACTAAACAGCAGACGCAAACCAAACACAAATACAAGCATGCTACACATATACTTCCTCTGCAGAACACAATACACACAATAGCTCATGCACCAGTGTCTTACCCTTAGGCAAAACACAAAACCAAACATATTACTTGTAGGTGATTCCATCGTGAGACACACAGATCCACTCACCAGGCCGGATAAGGAAATGGTCACTGACAGCTGTCTGTCAGGTGTCAGAATACACCATATCACACATGCATTCAAATCTCTCAACAACAGGTACTGTTATGACTCTGTCTTAGTCCATGCTGGTGTGAACGACTTGAGACATACCTCTCAGGACTATATGAAGAGAGACATGAGTGAGCTCTTGGACTATGGTGTTGCAGGCAATATGTCCCTAGCCTTAAGCAGCATTCTACTTTCACCAAGGATAATGCCTCAACACAAACAGAAAATTATTGACTTCAATAATTGGCTTAGTTTCTGGTGTCATTCTAAGGAGATCCAGTATTTGTCAGTCTGGGATGACATGATCGATAGAACTCGATGCTTTGCCAGAGAAGGTCTTTATCTGTCACCCTGAGATTTCGGCTACTGGCTAAGGCTCTTGCCACTCACAGTGCCTTTTTTAGGCAGTGTCTCAAGGACAAAATTCCTGACTTAAAAACTCCATCTAAAACAACCCCAAGGTTATGCTGCTAAACACTAAGAGTCTTAACAGAAAACTGCACTCACTGAAAGCAGTCCTCACCTTGGAAGACACAGACATTTGTGCAGTCACTGAGACCTGGTTCAAGGGTGTGGAGAGCACACCAACCATACCTGGTTACACCTACTTCCACATGTGCAGGCCACCAAAACTGAAAGCATGAAAACTAAGGCGGTATATCACTATTCATTAAAGATAAATACACCTCCAGATTGGTTAAACGGTATGATTCCCTGGAGATACTTCAGGTGCAATTAACTGTTGGTAGGGCATCTATTCAAGCCATTGGCTACAGGACCCCCTCCATGATTCAGGGCACCCACTCTGCCTATTTGGTTCTACTTGAGTCTATCAAGATACATCCAAACATAATGGTTTTGGATGACTAACTACCCAGCCACTGAATGGGTAAAGTATTTGTGCTCAAACTCACTTGCCCTAAGGTTCCTCGACTTTGTTAACTCCAGTGCCCTGGCCCAGCTGCCTAAAATCCCCATAAGGGGTGCCAACATCCAGGATCTGGTGCTTACCAATACAGGGAACCACTGCAGCACCACCACTGAGAGATCTTTCCTGATGAGATCGGACCACAAATCAGTCTCATTCAAATTAACTATCACACCTGAGCACCCCCCCCCCCCACAGCAAGTAAACTAAAAAGCTTTTCCAAAGGAGAGTATAAGATTTTATGGGATGCTATAAATAGCTTCAGTACACCTCCACCCAACAGGTGGAACTGGAAACTATGTAGAGTTCTCCATCAATGCTTTATACAAACACCTGTATAACTACATTGACTCATCTGTACCTGATAGGACCAAAATAACTTCTCCAAGGAAGAGCAAACCTGCCTGCCGGACAACTGCCATTAACAGGCTTTACAATAAGGGAAGAAATTGCTGTCTAAAAGAGCCCTAAACTGGAAACACTCCCTCCTCTGCTTAAACTAGCAAACAACACTTAAATCCTCCAAAGCAAACTATGAATAAAATTAGCTTCCTCAACGAAGGACAGCCATAAGACATTCTTTAGTTACATCTGTAATCTAAAAGGAAAGGCCCAGATTATTGCCAAACTGGTAGTAAATGATACCACATATACTGAGCCTGTGGACATAGCTAACCTGTTGGCCAACAGGTTCTGTGAAAACTTCACTCCCCTGTCCTCACCACACGTACCCCAATTACATCCATATCACCTGTCCCCTACCTTGTATCTCTAAACAGCAGGTTGCAAACCCCCTCTCTAAGGCCAAAAACACAGCATCTATAGGACCTGATAACATCTCAGGCTGTCTCCTACATGGGCTCCAACAAGAATTAGCAACACCATTGGGTACTCTCTTCAATCATAGTCTAAGCACGTCTTCGTCCTAGCTGAATGGAAAATGGCTATCGCTATTCCTTTGCACAAAGGCATTGCTTCCACTGACCCCGGGAACTATAGACCTATAAGCATGACTAGCCTTATCTGCAAGGCCATGGAGTGAATCATCACGGACCTTATCGACAAAGATATAGGTAATCTCCAAACACTCAGTTTGGATTTATCAAAGGGAGATCATGCCTGTTAAACCTGGTGGAATTCTTTGAGACAGTCACCAAGACCCTGGACGAGGTTAAATCGCTGCATACAGCCTACCTAGACTTAGCCAAGGTGTTTAACAGTATTCTCTACTCAGGTATCATTGACAAACTCACCCAGATAGGAATCAACCCTTATATCATCAGATGGGTCACTAACTGGCTCACTAATTAAACCCATATGGTCAAAATAGGGGAATCTACCTCCAACAGCAGATATGTAACCAGTGGTGTTCCACATAGATCAGTCCTGAGACCTCTACTGTTTGGAATTGATTTCTCTGAAGCACAAGCAAAAACTAAAGGTTTGTGGCTGACAAAGTTTGCCGATGACTGCAAACTGACAGTGGTCATAGAATTTCCAAATGATGTCAACATCCTATTGGAGGGTCTTACACAAACAAATGATTGGTTCCAAAGTCATGGCCTTAAACTCAAAGCAAAAAAATGCAGCATCATCCCTTTCATAAGAGCAATGTTCCTGCTAACTACCACATCAATAGCAACACCTTAATTACACATGCAATGTTGAGAGAGCTGGGCACAGAGGTTGACAGCAATGTTACCTTGACCACCATGTCTCTACAGTGGTAAGAAGGCATTCTATGTTGGTTGTTTCATAAGTAAGGGCTCTGCCTCGAGAAAAGGAGAAGTTTTCACCTCCTTGTACTCTTCACTCATTAGGCCAATAATTGAGTACAAATTCTCCTTTTGGTATGTACCTTTCAAAGCACCTGCTGGAGAGACCACAAAGGTTCCTTACAAGGAAAATTCAAGGTCTTCAGCAGCTATCCTATGTGGATCAACTGAAATCACTGTCACTTAACTCTGTTTCATACAGAGTACTCAGAGATGATCTCTGCCTTTGCATGTAAGGCAATCTCTGACCCTGCTTCATTGGTAATGATGCACCTCCAGAAGTTAAATGGCACATGGGTTACTTGTTCTAAGGACCTAAACCTGGTATGTGACATCAATGGAACCTGCTGGAGGGATTGATTTGTCTCTCAAAGGTTACCATGCCTTTGGAGTACACTCCAACTTCACATCAAACAGAGCACCTCATTGGTCCTCTTCAAATGCAATCTGGATGATTGGATGGGTAACCATAAATTCACCCCAGAAGCTCCACTGGTGTCCCTGATGGAGAGGGGCAATAGGTGCTGATTATGGGAACAAGGGTAAATTTGGCTAGGCTTGTAAGGGCCCTCGGACCATTAGCATAGTAACAACCTATGATTCTATACAAAATGTATCATATGAGACTTGGATGGACATAGCAGATCTGGTAAACTATGATATAAAATGTATTATACAAGACTTGATGCCCAGCAGTTTTACAGATCTCGTCTAATGAATCTGGTGAATGTTTTGAGAAGGTAACGCAAGCTGTGGACGGTGGTCATGCTGGATAATACAGCTTACCTTGACCATGCCAAAGTATTTGGTACCACACCACAAGCCAACCTTACTGACAAATTAAATGCTCTCCAAATTGACTCCTATGTAGTTAGATGAAAAGCTGATTGGATGAGGGACAGAACCCACATTGTAAGACTGGCAGGCAGATCCTCAGAGCATGAAGGTAACCAGTAGGGTACCGCACGGCTCCATCCTAGGAACTCTGCTATTTGGCACATATTTATTTGATCAAAAAAAATCTAAATTGGGGAACTGTGGTTGACTAGCTTTGCAGAGGATTGTAAACTGGGTGTTGTACTTAAATCACCTTCTGAACCTACAAAGTGAACTTACATATGCTAATAGCCAGTGCTCTGAAAATGACCTACACATAAATCCTGAAAACTGAAATATTGTTGTACCCTACTTCAAAACGAAAATTTTGAAAGAGACCATGGAATTTGGGCCAAAACCTCCCTCTCCTTTCACCATGAATACCTACTCTAGATTCTGCACTGATCGGGCCCATCATTGAATACAATGCCCCTCTTTGGGACGTATCTTACTAAACATATCAAGCAGTTGGGAGAGATTCCAAAGGTTCCTGGCAAGAAAAGATAATGGGCCAAAAGGACATGAACTACTAAGTCAGGCTTCAGTGCTTGTCTCTACGTTTGATGAACTCTAGACTCCTTAAGAGGGATCAGTGTCTTGCCTTCTGGGCCGTTAGGGATCAGGCAGTTTAAGACTTTTTATTTCTCCACAGATCAAACAGTTCGGTGAACATTAGAGCTAGAGATCTGAACTTGACTCAGCAATTAAACTAATCATGCTGAAGAGAGAGATATGTTGCACAATAACTATCCCATTCTCTATTAATCTTCCTCTTCAGTTTATGCAATGGGATATATTGTCATCCTTTGAAAAAGGAATCAGGCAATTAGATAATTCATAAATCCATGCTTGATATGACTGGCATATTGCTCCTTGAAAGAATCCTAGATAGCAAATGACTTGGGGAGAATAGCTATTTGGTAGAGAAAGGGAGAGGTACAAACAAAACTATTAATGTGGAGGACGCAAGAGGAACAAAGGCAAGTATGGGTGACTCTAATGGAAATCAGAAATATAGAGTCATTCCAAAAACTGAAAGGTTTAAGTAGACATAACGAGAGCATCACGGCATATATATGTTTACAGATGGCACAGTGTTACTGAATTATATGAAGGAGGTGCTCTCTGAACTGCAAGAGATTTTCAATAATTCTGTAAAGGAATCAGGCCTATGTCTCCATCCAAAAAAGTGTTTGGTTATTTACAGAAGAGGACAATATTGAGGAAAAGGTTTATCCATCAGTGCAATAAATAAAATAAATTGGTTTGACAACTAAAGGAAAAGTAACTGGACTGTTAGACTGACAGTCATTAGGTTCATAGGTTGGTTCTTGGCTAACGACTACGAAGGCCTTTTTAAGCCTAGCCATGCATCCCAAATCTCTTGACAAGTTCTTATACCCTTGATAAGTGTAAGCAGTGGTTTGGGTGGTGAAACATTTACAAGTAGTAGCCTGGGAAATGAAACATTTACAGGCTGTCTCTGTCCCTTAGAGACATAGATACCAAACCAGGGATGAATTTCCTGTTCCCCATCCAACTGACCAAATTACACTTGAATTGGATACTCACATTTGGGTTATCCCTACTGGGGTAGCCCTCGGCTGACCTGAATACCAGAGCCTTAGTATTTCTGCATTGGTTGTTTTCACTTGAAGGCTGATGTCAGGTCATCAGTGGTATAAAGGAAGGCAGCCGACACCATTACATTAGTTTTTCTTGCCCTAACCAGTCAGGAGCACCCAAATCAGGAGGCCAGGTTCTGGTGGAAGGACCCCACCAGTGGAAAAAATACCAATATGTCCCTTGTAAGGAAAGGAGAACAAGGAAGAAAAGTAACAAAAGAAAAAGGGGGAAGGAGGGAGGGAAACCAGGACTGCAACAGTGAAGACACCCGAACATCTACATTTATGGTAAGTGTACACAACTGTACTATGTTCTTCGTGTTTCACTGTTGCAGTCATCACATTTGGGTTATCTGCCTGCAGGTAGCCCTCAGCCGGCCTGAATATCAAAGTCTTGGATTCCTGCGTTGGTTGCTGTCCCTTCTTCCATGATGTCAGGCCATCAGGGGTATAAAACATACAGCCAACGCCATTACATCAGCTTCTTCTTGCCCCAGATGTCATGTGCCCCCATAATGGGAAGCAATTATATGTTAGGTTACACCTCCAACAAAAAGCAAATACACCAGAAAGCTTAAATACACCAAACAAAAAGGAAAGGTAGAGCCAAGAGAAGTCAGGGGGCTGGAGGGAGGGTAACCAGGACTGCAACAGTGAATACACTCAAACATCTACATTTATGGTAAGTGTACACAACTGTACTATGTACTTTGTGTTTCACTGTTGCAGTCATTACATTTGGGTTGATTCCCAAAGCTAAGGAAGGGAGGAGGAAGTTGGAGAGCATTAGGACCAGCTATTAAGCCCTGCAAGACTGCAGTGGCAAAACCAGCTCTGGATTTAGAAAAAATAGGCATGTGGTAATGCTTGGTGAAGGTATGTACAGAGCTCCAGGTAGCAGCGCCTAGGATGTCCCTGGTAGGGTCACCTCTGAGAAAGGCTGTAGAGGTAGATGCAGCCCCAGTGGAATGTGATCTTATACCCTGTGGGGTAGGTTTTCCATGGTGCTTATAGCAGAAATTAATGCAATGGGCTATCCACTTAGAAATGG
The DNA here is from genome assembly GCF_019279795.1 of Protopterus annectens. NCBI lineage: Eukaryota > Metazoa > Chordata > Ceratodontiformes > Protopteridae > Protopterus > Protopterus annectens. Next base: position 692,734,928 of record NC_056725.1, read on the forward strand.
TTTGCTTTGAAATGGCCTTCCCCTCTGCCCCTGCAGCAAAGCCAGTCCTGTCCAAATAAAATCTAAGTTGTCTGTGCACGTCCAAAGAGTGCAATATTCATTCTCCTTTGTTTATTGGATTCGGGAAAAAAGTAGGCAAATGAATGGACTGATTAAGGGCCACACTAGAGACTACCTTGGGCATAAAGGAAGGATTGGTCCTGAGGGACACCCAGTCTGCATGGAAGATGATGAAGACCTCCACTGCCATGAGGGCAATTCAGACACTCTTCTTGCTGAAGTGATGGCTAGAAGGAAAGCAGTTTTCCAAGAAATGAATTTCAACTCTGCAGCTGCAGCTGGCTCAAGAGGAGTGAGAGTGAGCTTTTCCAATACAAAGTTAAGGTCCCAGGCTGGAGTAGGGGCTCTCCTGGGGGGGGTCTTCAATTTTTGTTCCCTCTGAGGAATTGCTTTAGCAATTTAGGGGGTGAGAGAAGAGGGGTGGTTCAGTATTATAATGTGCCGAAATGGCAGAGGCATGAATTTTAATTGACGAGAAGGAAAGGACCTTGTGGAGCATTTCTGTTAAGTACTGAAGAATATGCAGTAAGCTGGGCACTGTTGTGCCCATCCCATGAGTCTGGCTCCAGTACTTTTCTATTTTCTAGTACTAGGCCTCCTTGCCTCCAGAAGGATATCTAGCACCTGCTTACTGAGGGATGCTATTGGAGAGCTCAAGGAATTAGCCAGGCTGCAAGGTACAGGGTTTGAAGCGGAGGGTGCAGGATCTGGCACTCCTGCTGGGACAGCAGGGAAGGTGTCTGAGGTAGGTGCCATGGTTCCAGCAGTGTCATACTGCGCAAGAGGGGGTACCAGTGCTGGCATGGCCAGTCTGGTGCAATCAGTATTGTCCTTGGTTTGTCCTGTTTGGTCTTTAGCAGAACCTTCGAGAGGAGAGGCAGAGGGGGAAAGGCATAAACTGAGAGGCTTTCCTAGGTAAAGGACAGGGCATCCACTTTCCAAGTTTGACTGTGGGAAGTCCTTGTGCAGAATTTGTCCAACTGGTAGTTCTGAGGGAGGCAAACAGGTCTATCTTTGGATTCCCCCATCTGTTTCTCAAGAGGTTGAATATCTTTGTTTCCAGTTTCCACTTGTGTGGGTCCATGAGATTTCTGCTTAGGTTGTCTGCCAGTGAATTTAGCTTGCCTGGCAGGAATTGAGCTTGTAGGTGCACTTGGTAGCTCAAGGCTGTGTTCCACAGAGCCATGGCTAGTCTGCAGAAAGGGTACGAGTGGGTTCCCCCTGCTTGTTAATGTACCACAAAACTGTGGTGTTGTCTGTCTTTACCAATAATTGTCCTGGAAGAATGTGGTCCTTAAAGGCTGTCAGGGAATTCTATACAGCTAACATTTCTTTTTGGTTGATATGCAGGTGCATCTGTCTCGGGTTCCATTTGCCCTGAATGCACTGCCCTGCCAAGTGAGCCCCCCCCATGCATAGTCTGATGCATCTGTTGTTAGGGTTTGGGTGGCAGGGGGTAGAGTGAATGGGAGCCCCTTGTTGTGGTAGCAGGCCTCTGCCCACCAAAGAAACTCTGCCTTTATACAAGGAATGATAGGAATCACTGATTCCAGGTCCTGAGAATGTTGACACCATATACTTTTTAGATACCATTGCAGTTTTCTCATATGCAGTCTTGTATGTGGAATTAGTAAATGCAAGTGGCCATGAACCCCAGGGCTTGCAGGATTTTCCTTGCAGATAGCTGGGTCTTTGTGGCCAGTAGTTTGAAGTAGGCTGTCAAATAAACTTGTTTCTCTGGAGTGAGGAAAGCCATCTGGGAAGATGTATTCAAGCTTGCTCCCATGAATACAATTTGTTGGCAGGGTACCAAGTGAGATTTCTTTTCATTTATGGTGTAAACAGAGAGTTTAGAAGTTTTTTTATGAATTCTAGATGTTTTAATAGCAATTCTTGGCCTTCTGCCTGAATCAGACAATCGTCCAACTATGGGTATATTTTAATATTTCTCTGCCTGCAAAATGCAATGGCTGGAGCTAGGCACTTTGTGAATACCCTGGGTGCAGTAGATAAGCCAAAGGGATGTGCAGAGAACTGCAGCCTGCCCTGAAGCGTAGGTATTTCATGCAAGATTCCCTTACTGAAATGTGCAGGTAAGCTTCCTTTAAGTCTAAGGTTGCCAACCAGGCATCTTTGCTAGCATAGGAAGCAGCTGTTGGAGTGTTAGCATCTTGAATTTTGGGATTACCAAAAAAATATTTAGAATAGAGAGGTCCAGGATAGGACACCAGGAGCGGTCTTTTCTGGGTACCAGGAAACGTCTTGAATAAAAACCTTGTCCCCTTTCTTCTGCTGGGACAGGTTGAATAGCCCTGATACTTAGAAGAGAGAGAACCTGCTGTTGAGCCTCTGCCCACTGATTTGGGGGTAGATCTGGCCAGCCATTTGGGGTTGGTAGGGTGTGGAAGTGGAATATGTATCCTTGGGAAACTATATTCAAAACCCATTTGTCCTGGGTAATAAGTTCCCAGATTTTTGCATGCAGTGCGAGCTTTCCCCCTAAGGGTGCAGGCAGTTGAGCAGGGCTCGGAAGAGTTGAGGTTAAGTCATTGTGACATTTTTTCCATAGGGGAGTGCCTTACTACTTCCAGCTTTGGAAATGGGAGTCCCCCCCCCCCACACTGCTTAGGCCTGTGTGTACCTTGAGAGGTGGTCTGCTGTTCCTGGGTTTAGACTGAGAAGGGCTGGAAGAGACTGGAAAGGACCAATTCTTAGAAGGCCAATGCCTACTAAATCTGGGAGGCTGTACTTGTAGGAATTCTTTAACAGTTTGCATAGATTTAGCTTTTTCCTGTATCTTTTTAAGAACTTCTTCTGCTTTGTTGCCAAACAGGTGGTCTTGATTTAAGGGAGCATCCAGTAATTTAGCTTTAACATGATCTGGCAACTTTTGCTCCTTAAGCCAAGCATGACTTTTAAGTACAGACCCAGTGACAGCAGCCCTGCAAATGCTTCTAAAGAGTCAAAACCACACTGCAAAGTATGTTTACCAACTTGTTCAGCAGAATGCATTAATCCTGTAATTATTTATGTTCAGAACAGTCAGGAATCAACATCATTTTCTGTTTAAGTAGTCGCATAATATGCTTCTGATACTTTAACATATAAAAACTGTCATTTTAAGGCCCTAATGGCCAAAATAGCAGAAGTGTATACCTTCTTTCCCCATCTGTCCAAGGCCTTGGAATCTCTATCAGAGGGGGTAGGGTTTTTGGCAGCAGTAGCCTTAATGCCTTTTGGTCCTTGGGAAATGGTCTCTGGATCCACAGTAGGATTCTTGAAGAGGAACTTGTGAGAGTCAGGTACTCTGTAATACCTATCAGGTTATGAAGATAAATAAACTGCAAGGAACCACCATGAAAAGTAAAAAGATTTAATGTAGAACAAGCGCTTTCACGCACACTCAGGTGCGCTTCATCAGGTTACAATTAAACAGAAAAAATCACTCTCTTATATACAAAGACAGATTTCAATTAAACAATCAATTAAATAAGGTTATCTGGGAGCTGGAAGTAAAGTGTCTGGGGCCAGCCTAGATTCCAAGAAGGTATCATCTACAATGTCCAGAACAGGAGGAATAGCTAAAGGCCTGTGTTGAGGGAGGAGTAAGAATTCCCTAAGCCTCTTTTTGGAGTCAGAGTAATCCTGGCTTTCCCATCCGGAATGCTCCCTAAGAGATTGCAAGGATTTACCAAAAGAAAAATCTTCTGGGGGGAAGAAGAGGGAATGGAATACTCAGCATCAGAATCCTCATAGGTGGAGAAGGGCAAATCCTGGTAATCAGAAGAAATAGAAATTTCAGAATCCTGATCAGAAGAATAAGAAGGAAAATCATTTCTAGGTCTCTTAGAGGGGGAAGGCTGGCTTCCCCTAATTAAAGTAATAAGGTCTTCAGCCATTCTAAGCATTTGTTTTTTAGGCATATGAGCCTGACCATGCGGTTTGGACTTTGGTTTTCTAGCCGTGGATCGAGTTTTAGGCCTTGATGAAGAAGATGGTGTTGGTTTGAAATGCAAATCTGTAGGCCTGAATACACCCTCAGAAGCCAGTGCCTGCACAGTGGCTCCGGACCCATCCAAGGTAGAGACATCCACAGGTTCCATAGTCGAAGAAGCATCTCACGGCATACTGGACTTCGAATGGGTCTCAGTAGAGGCCTGCGAATCTGAAGTAGCAGGTATCAAGGCAAAACCTGCCCTGGATTTAAAAAAACAGAGGCAGGTGGTAATGTTTGGTAAAGGTGTAAACAGATGTCCAGGTGGCAGCCTCCATGATGCCCCTGGTGGGGACTCCTCTGAGGAATTCTGCAGAGGTGGAGGCTGCTCTGGTGGAGTGGGTCCTGACCCCCTTGGGAGGAAGCTTGCCATGCTGCTTGTAGCAGAAATGGATGCAGTGTGCTATCCATTTGGAAATGGTTTGCTTGGAGATGGCTTTGCCTTCTACCCCAGAAGCAAAGCTAACCAGGAGTTGATCATATTTTCTAAAGGTTTTAGTCCTGTCCAGGTAGTATCCGAGCTGTCCATGCACATCTAGAGAGTGCATAATTTCTTGTTTTGAGGGTTAGGAAAGAAGGTTGGCGAATGGATGGATTGGTTGAGAGCCACATTGGACACCACCTTGGGCATGAAGAATGGATTAGTTCTGAGGGATAACCTGTCTGCATGGAAGATGAAGGGTTCCACTGCCATGAGTGTTTGCAGCTCAGAGACCCTTCTGGCTGAAGTGATGGCCAGGAGGAAAGCTGTCTTCCAGGAGAGAAATTTTAGCTATGCAGAAGAAGCTGGTTCGAAAGGAGGTAGGGTGAGCTTTTCCAAGACAAAGTTAAGGTCCCAAGCCGGTTTGGTGCCATTCTAGGGGGCCTCAAGTTGTTAGCCCCCTCTGAGAAACTGCTTGATCAGAGGGTGTGAAAAAAGAGGCTGCTCAGAGGGAAAATGAGCAGAAATAGCAGAGGCGTGAATTTTTATAGAGGAGAAAGAGAGACCACTGTGTAGTAGAGTCAGCTAAGTAATCCAGGATGAGAGGAATGGAGGACTGTGCCTTATTGGCTCCCTTAGCCTGGATCCAGGTGCAGAACCTTTTCCATTCATCTGCATAAGACTTTCTGGTGCTGGGGCATCTGGCCTCTCAGATAACATCTAGAACCTGTTTACTGAGGAGGGCAGATGAGTCAGAAGTCAGGTTATAAGCCAAGCTGTCAAACTAAGTGTCTGCAATTGGCAGTGCATGAATTCCCCTGCCCTCTGGGCTAGCAGGTTGGGAATCTGAGGAGATTCCATGGGGGCAGTGGGGACAGTCTGCGCAGCAAGGGGTACCAATGCTGTCTGGGCCAGTCAGAAATTAAGAGAATGGTCCTTGGTTTTTCCTCCCTTATTTTGATCAGTACCTTGGGAATGAGAGGTAGGGGAGGAAAGGCATAGACTGAGAGGTTTACCCAGGGGAAGTACAGGGCATCTACTTTCCATGCCATGCAGTGATGCTCCCTGTTGCAGAATTTGCTGAGCTGATGCTTGGTGTGGGAGGCAAAGAGGTTGACCTCCGGGGTTCCCCATTTTTGAGTTATTAGTAAGAAGGTGTTTCTGTTGCACTGCCACTAGTGGGGGTCCAACAGTTTTCTGCTTAACTGGTCTGCCAGGGAGTTTAGAGAACCCAGCAGGTATTGTGCTACCAGGTATAGATGCAGGGAAGAGGCTGTGAACTAAAGGGTCAAGGCCAGCCTGCACAGTGGGTAGGAGTGAGTCCTTCCCTGCTTGTTGATGTACCACATCACTGTGGTGTTGTCTCTTTTGATCAGAACCACCCCTGGACAGAGAAGGGCTTTGAAAGCTATCAAGGTCTGCTGCACAGCCATCATCTCTTTTAGACTGATGTGCAGGTGGATTTGCTGGGGGTTCCATTAGCTCTGTATGCACCTGCCACTCAGGTGTGCACCCCAAGCATAGTCTGAGGCATCTGTGGTGAGGGTCTGGTTAGCGGGGTGTGGGGAGAAGGGCAGTCCCTTGTTGTGGGAGCAGGCTGTTGCCCACCTAAGAAATTCCTCCATCAGGCAAGGAATATAGGTAAGAGAGTTTCCAGATCTTGACAGTGTTGACACCAAAGGCTTTTTAGGTACCACTAAAGTTTCCTCATATGCAGTCTGGCATATGGAATAAGGAGTATGCAAGATGCCATGAACCCCAGGGCTTGCAGGATTTCCCTTGCAATAAGCTGGGGCCTGGTGGCCAGCTGAGAGAAGTAAGCTGATATGAAACTTTGTTTCTCTGGTGTTAGGTATGTCATCTGGGATGCTGTATCCAGACTTGCTCCCAGGAAGATTATCCTTTTGGTGGGTACCTGTTTGGATGTCTTTTTAATTGTGTACCCTAAGGAAGTAAGTAGGTCCTATACAAAGGCCAGGTTTCTGAGCAGATTTTCCTGGCTGTCTGCCTGAATAAGGCAGTCTAAGTAGGGATAAATTTGAATATTTCTTTGTCTGCAAAAAGCAATGGCTGGAGCCAGGCATTTTGTGAAAACTCTGGGAGCAGTATATAAGCCAAAGGGAAGTGCAGAGAAGTGAAAATGATGAGATCCTTGTCCTGAACCGAAGATATTTTCTGCAGGACTCTCTGATGGGAATATGGAGGTAGGCTTCTTTTAGGTCCAGGGTGACTAGCCAAGCATCCTTGGACAGCATGGGTAGCAGCTGCTGGAGGGTGAGCATTTTTAATTTTGGGATCACCAGGAAGGTATTTAGAATGGACAGGTCAAGGATGGGGCGCCACGTGCCCTCTTTTCTGGGTACCAGAAAAACTCTGGAGTAGAAGTCTTGGCCTATCTGCTGTGCAGGAACATGTTCTACTGCTCCCAAGGAGAGTAGGGTATGGATTTGCTTTTGAGCCTCTGCCCAGTGATTTGCTGGTAGATCCAGGAACCCTTTGGGGGTTGGGTGTGGAAGGAAAATTTGTATCCCTGAGACACAATGTTCAGAAACCACTGGTCCTTGGTAATGGTGGCCCAGGTGCTTGAGTGAACGGAGAGTTTTCCTCCTAGAGGTATGTGATGGTGGGCAGAAGCGAGGTAGGGAGGGGGTGAGTCATTGTGAGTTTTTGCCATAAGGGGGTGGCTTAGAACTCCCTGGTTTTGAAGTGGAGGCAGTCCACTGCTTAGATCTCTGCAACCCATGGGACTGCTGTCCTGGAGGTCTGTTTCCACGGGGCCTAGGCTAGCCCCATTTACTAGGTGCAGGAAAGGACCAGTGCTTGGAAGGAAAAGGCCTGCTGAAGCTTGGGGGCTGTACTTGTAAAAAATCTTTAACAGTCTGCATAGATTTTGAGTTTTCTTCCATCTTTTTTAACACCTCTTGTGCTTTAGTGCCAAATAAGTTATCTTTGTGCAAGGGTGCATCCAACAGTTTTGATTTGACATGGTCTGGCAGGGGTTGTTCCTTAAGCCATGCATGTCTTCTAATGACAGATCCAGTAACTGCTGCCCTGCAAGAAGCTTCTAGGGTGTCAAAACTGCACTGCAAAGTGTGTTTAATTACTTGAACAGCAGAGTGCATTAATTCCTGTAAATCTGCCCATGCAGGAAAGGAGGAAATTTTCTGTTTAAGGAGTTCCAAGGTATGTTGCTGATATTTAAGCATATGGAATTGACAATCAAGTGCCCTGATAGCAAAAGTAGCTGAGGTGTATACTTTTTTTACCCCATCTGTCCAGAGCTCTGGAATCCCTGTCTGAGGGGGTGGGATTCTTAGCTGAGGTTTTCTTTAATCCCTTTAGTCCCTTGAGTAATGACCTCAGGGTCCGCTGTTGGGTTTTTAAACAGATATTTGTGAGAGTCAGGGACCCTGTAGTACCTGTTTGGCTTTCTGGGAGAAGGGGGGACAGTGTCTGGAGTCCAGCTGGATTTAAGGAAGACATCTACCACATCTAGGACAGGGAGGATAGCTAAGGGCCTGTGCTGTAGAAGGTCCAGGAACTCTCTGAATCTCTTTTTAGACTGTGGGTAGTCTTGACTCTCTCATTTGAAATGCTCCCTTAAAGTATGCAGGATTTCCCTAAAGGAAAAATCCTCTGGGGGAGAGGCTGAAGGAATAGATTCCTCTGCATCAGAATCCTCATATGTAGAGAGGAGCTGCATGTCTTCATAGTCAGATGCATCAGATTCATCTGACTGTTGTTCAGACAACACTTCTGGAGACAAATCTCTTTTTCTTTTTGAGGGTGTGGCATGGCTTCCCCGAATCAGCATATGGTCCTCTGTCATTCTAAGCATTTGTGACTGAGGCAAGGGAGCAGGCATCAAAGAATGGCTGGAGGTCGGTTTCTTGGGGGTGGTTCAACCCCTGGGCCTAAGGAACTCAGTTGTTTTAGAAAGAACAGTACGCCAGGAAAGAAGGCTTCGGTTTATGTCTGGATTCGGTATTGCGAAGGACTTCCACGGAAGCCGCTGCCTGCACAGTGGCTCCAGACCCATCCAAGATAGAGACAGCACAGGATCCTTATACGAAAAAGCATTCTGCATCATACCAGACTCTGAAAGGGTCTTGGTAGAGGCCTGTGAATTTACTGAAGCAGACATCATGGGCTGAAAAAGTGCCTCACTGACTTCCAGAGGACTGACAACCAGCTTGGTGGTAGCATCGTCGGAAGGTTTAGTCCTGTGCAGTCTGTCTCTGTCTTTATCTTTAGTTTTTTTTGGAAGATCTGCTGTCGGATGGCTTACAGAAGCCATATTGGAATTTGAGGACTGTAAACAGAAATATCTGGCTACAATAAGGGCCCGACGACGAATAGTTCTGGCGTTAAAGCACAGAACCAACAATGAGGAACCTCGTGCTCTGGGCCTAGACAAGTGATGCTGCAACAATGAATCATGAAGAACATGGGTAATACACTAATGAAAAGGATTAAGAGAGTTAGGGAAGGTGATGGCATTAACATTGGTCCTATGCAGCATAAGGTGTCATTAAAAATGTAAAGACTATACATATGTTAACTAGAAGGAAAAGGGGGCAATAACAGCTGAGTGTGTGTAGGAAAGAAGTTACAGGGTTATGTTAAGACATATTTTAGGTAGTCTGTCTCATCAATATATAGTGGACAACAGGCTACAATGGATGGTATGAGAGGGAGAGTGGATGTTTGGCTTGGTTTGGGGAAACTAGAGCAAGATACAGATAGAGGCATTAATAGATGTTTGTAGGGAACACCAAAACTGGAGAAATTTATATGAACTCCCTCTACAGTTTTAGCCGAAAGGAAAATGTCAGAAGTAATATCAAATAATATAAATGGAACAGGGGATGGGAAATCCTCTAGGAGGTGGGAGACACAAAATGGCTAGGATAAGGAGAGGGCATTTTGGAATTGTCAGGAACTGAGAACCAAGTAGAACTGGGAAGCAAGTATCAGGCTAGTCTCCATACCCTCTTGGGTCACCATCTTCTTCCACAGAGCCGATCCAGTGTACATCATGTGTCCTCTGTCCCTTAAATAGTAGAAGCTCTGCCATGAGTCAAACCAGTGAGAACTAGCCCTGTGCAAAAACTGTACCCGTGAGAATAGTCGACTGAGATTATTGTCATTGTGCAATATAGGCAAGGTTAAACTGCCCAGCTGTACATTAACAAACTACTCAGATAAGTCTCTGCTCTATGCTGGAAAGTGGCTTTGACATCCCCCCTCAAAGGAGTAGTCTTTACATTCTAAAAACAGTTTACTAAGTGGTTAGTGTCCTTTCACCTGCCCACTAAATGACATTGTCTTTGTTTACTTCCTACCTCTAGCTTTATGGTGCATTCAGTTACTGAAACAAAACCTGTTCTACTTTGTGGCTGCATACTAATGGCTGAGCAACAAATATAAAATTAATACTTTCTGCAAAAAAGGTCCTCAGAGGTCTCAACTTCTACTATCTCACAACATTCCTCTACACCAGCACTCCACCATAAAATGTTCATCCTGGAATCCATTTCCATCTCTACCATAAAAAAGCACTACTATTAAAACTGAAACCTGCTACTGCTATCCAAGATAACCTACTAGGAAACTGCATTAAAATATTAGCAGGTAGACTGGCCCGCCCAGTTTCTATATTAATTAACTGACCCATTAAATAGAAGTTATGTTCTTACCATAACATTCCATGTTAGTTGTCTTCTTCTCGCCTTCTTCTTGCTGGATGGGTTAAGCTCGAGAGTTGGTTCCACCGGCTCGAGGCTCCCCTTATATCCCACAATGCTAGGCGAGAGTTACCTCAGATCTCGTTTGTAAGCTAACCCCAGCTTATAATAGTAACAGTATAACTGTAAACAGAGTCCACCTCTAACAACAGGAGGAAAGAAGGGTGACCTACATCCTGAACCAGGAAATATGCATAATAGCATATGTCTAAGAAAGAGGTGGTAGAAAGAGAGGTCACAATCACAACTCCTCTAGGTCTGTCCAGGCCAGGGGAAGGAGGGTGGGGCGAAGAAGAAGGCGAGAAGAAGACAACTAACATGGAGCGTTATGGTAAGAACATAACTTGTCTATCTACATTCTTGCTGGATGGGACGCGTCCCTAGCACCTTGTCCCGGGTGGCCTAACGGAACAGACTCCTGAGAACAGTGGAACCAAAGTTAGCTCTATGCCTAGAAGCTAAATCCAACTTATAATGAGAAATGAAAGTGTGAGGAGTAGCCCAAGTAGCCGCTGCACAAATGGTGTCAATAGGCAGTCTGTCTTGGAAGGCTAAAGAAGTAGCCAAAGCTCTGGTGGAATGGGCCTTAGGTTTATCAGGCAGCTTTTGATGTCTAATTTCATATACAAGGGAAATCAAAGATGTTAGCCATCTGGATAATGATACCTTTGAAACTGAAAGTCCCTTTCTGCTTTCCTAGTAGGAGACAAACAGCTGATCAGATTTTCTGAACTGTTTTGTTCTATCCAAGTAGTACCTCAATTGACGGTGAACATCCAGGCAGTGTAATTTTTGTTCAGACCTATTGGAGTATTCTGGAAAAAGACAGGTAGATCAATGCTTTGATTTAGATTTGACGCGAGACCACCTTAGGCAAAAGGACGGGGTAGTCGAAAGATACTCTGTCCTTATGAAACAAAAGATAAGGAGGATGACAGCTGAGTGCATGAAGCTCTGAAACTCTTCTAGCTGATGTAATAGCTACCAGAAAATGAGTCTTCCATGATAATAATTTTAAAGAACAGGAGACTGCAGGTTGGGAGAATCAAAGCAAGAACTAAATTTAGGTCCCAAGGAGAAGGAGGATTTCTTATAGGAGGTCTGAGAAGAAAAACTCCTTTCAAAAAGGCTTTAAAGCTTGTGGGACATTAAGGCAGATTCAGAAATACCCACATGAAAGTTAGAAATAGCTGCCAATTGAACTTTAAGTGTAGAGGAGATGAACCTGCATGGAAGAGTTCAGCTAGAAAATCAAGGACTAATTGGATGGAAGCAGTGAAAGGATCTATGTCCTTCCTTGAGCCCAATATGTGAAGCGTTTCCATTACTCAAATAAATCTTCGAGTGGAAGATTTACTATCAAAATATCTCTAACAGAGTGAGATAATTGAGGAAGCCTGGCTAAGGTTGGAACTGGAGGAACCAAGCAGTGAGGTTCAGAGAGGGAAACTGACCCGACTGATGGATCAAAAGATCTGGAACTAGGTCCAGATTCCACGGTCGCCCAAAAAAAAATGATGTAAAAGGGGAACCACACTTGTCGAGGCCAGTAAGGAGCAATGAGGATCAATGAGGCCTTCTGAGTGATAGCTTTCTGTATCACTTGAGAGATTAGTGGGAAGGGAGGAAATGCATACAGAAGTCCCGGGCCAAACTTGGACTAGAGCGTCTCTGCTGGGTTGGCCTGGTAAAGGGAAGAGAGTGAAATATTCTCTGCACTTGCTGTTTTGGGGAGTAGCAAAAGATAGGCTGACCCCACTTGAGAAAAATTTCTCTCACTACAGAGTCTTTCAGAGACCACTCGTGAGGCATGAGTATAGCTCTGCTCAACTTGTCCGCAATTTGACTGGACTTCCTATCAGAAACAGCTGAGAAGAAATCGCCCATTGCCACAGTCTGAGTGCTTCTCGACACAGGGTATGACCTGGTTCCGCCTTGTTTGTTGATGTACCACACTACAGACATATTGTCTGTTTGGAAGAGAGTCTTGAAGGGCTTGCAACGCTAAAAGCACTGCTCTCATCTCCAGAACATTTATGTGCAAGTGGCATTCGTTTGGTTGCCATGTGCCCTGGACCGTCCTGCCCTGCTAATGCCCCCCCCCCCCGATCAGGGAGGCATCCGTTGTCCGAGTACCAACCGGAGGAGGTGGAACAAAGGTCTTCCCAACAAGAGCTGAAGGGAAGACATCCACCACATGAGATGATTTTGCATGCGCTGATCATAATGGGGTGAGACATTGGAAGTTGCTGGTAAGACCATTGAGTAAAGAGCATCCATTGAAGGATCCACATGTGGAATCTGGCTAATGGAAGCAGAGGTATGGCGCTGCCATAATTCCCAACACTTTCAGAACTAACCTGGCTTTGATTCTGTTGTTGTTGAAAAGGAGTGATACCAGTTTGTGAATGTCTGTTATTCTCTGATGTGTTAGTCTCGCAGGACATGTTTACTGTATCTAGATTTGCCCCTATGTAGTAAATAGTAACAAGGCAGGCGAAAAACAGACTTATTGAAATACCCAGCAAAGTGTAATCCCTGGCCATCAGAAGGAGATGCTTGGTGGGAGCTGTGAGGAGCCAGTCGTCCAAATATGGAAACACCTGGAATCCTTGTCGTCTCAGGTGAGAAGCTACACTGCCATGCATTTGGTAAACACCGTGAGACCAAAGGGCAGGGCCCTGAACTGAAAATGACTGGTTCCCAGCCTGAAGCGGAGGAATCTTCTGGGCGTCTGTTCATTTTATGTGATGTCTATAGAGCACATCCAGTTTCCTTTGCCCAAGGAAGGATGGATTGCAGCGTGACCATCCGAAATCTTGTTTTCTTGACTGATCTGTTCAAGACACTGAGATCCAAAATTGGTCTCCAGTCCCTGTTTTCTTTGGAACTAAAAGAACCTTGAGTAGATTCCGGATCCTTGCTGGTCTGCTGGAACTGGCTGAATTGCTCTTTGCAAGCAGTTTTGAAATCTCCAAAACTGCTAGATCCCTGGAACATCTGGAAGGGATTTTTTGACTGATTTGGAATGGATAGAATAGCCTTGAAATGATGGACTGTACCCATTTGTCTTGAGTCAGGGATAGCCAGGCTTCTGGGTACAGTGACAATCTTCCCCGACTGCCTCGAAGATGGGCAGTCGGGCAACACTCAGGGATGCTGAAAGGGCTTGTCAGGGAAGGCTTCCCGTGCCCTGGTTCTACCATTGTTATTCCCCTGCTGCGGCGTCAAGTCCCGCCTCTGCCGCGTCAGCCCCTTGAGATTGTTTACGGAACCACATCTTTCCACCTTTCTGGCCTTTGGGGTAAGGCCTGCAGAAAGGGTCTTGCCATCAGTTTCGCAGCTAGTCAAGGTTTCTTTCACTTGAGGACCAAGAGGGATGATCCATCAAACGGGAGTTAGTGATCCAGGCATGCCTCACCTGTCCCTGCGGCTCTGCTGCACCACATCAGCGTAGAAAGAAGGCATGGAGGAGTTGGTTATGGAGTTAAGGGTAGCCAACATTTCACTCGCTTCCTTGATCAAGTCCCTTTGAAGGCGAGTAAATGGCACAGGTAGTTCAGCATGGTAAATGTCGCTGACGAGAACATACCTGTCCATGGACCTAGATTCCTTGTTAGGTGGATGGACAGGTACTGAAGGATCAGCTAGCTCCTTCTTAGTGGCAGCAGCTTCCACCATAGCATCCACAGAAACTCCTTTTGTTAAGAACTGTTTGTCTGCTGGAACCGTTATGAACTTGGAGGGTCTCCTGGGAGTGGGGTCCACTGAATCAGGAGCCGTCCATGCCTTCTTAGCAACCACCTGCATGAGGGGGTCAAGGGACACCCAGGAGGTGGAAGGAAGGGTTGAGGGCTGGCCCCATTTCCCTCTGTTTCAGGATCTACAGAATGTCTGCAAATGAGACATCTTCAGAAGGGGACGGGGAACCCTCAGAATCATCCAAATCTGTGTCTGACGTGATGGACTCAGGTGAGTCAATACTTCTGCCAAATCAGGAGAGGCCTGTCCGGGATGAAACCTGAGGCACTGTAGAGGAGGGGCGGGACGAACCCGACTGTGGTAGAGCCAGGCTCCACCCCTGTCAGGCAGAGCCAGAGGTCCCGCTCCGGTAGTTAAGCCCCTCGGCAGATGTCGAAGCCGAACTCTCAGCCGGGAAGCAGGGGTTCTTCCAAGGAAGAAAACGGAGCCGGACGCGGGCCGAACAGAACGGCGTATCGCCGCTCCATCTCACATCGGCCCGGACCCGGCTCCCGGCTCCAAGAGAGAGAGAAGAGGGAGAGCGAGGATGGACGGGGGGCATGGACTGCGACTGAGTCCTGGGCCAGTGCCTCGGACTTAAGAAGACTCACTACCCTCTGAAGAGGTCATGATCCGACAGCCTCGAGAGATGGTGACCTGGACGGTCTGGTCGGAGCGACGACGGAACCCTCTTACTACTAGCTGGCCGGCGAGGGGAGCCCCAGAAACTGTCTGTTGAAACAGATAGGGAATCCTCTCTTAATATCAATTTATTTTTCTTTCCTGCAGGACCCTGGGGCTGAAGCCATGGCACACAGCACAGGAGTCCTGCAGGTAAAAAACCCAGACAGTAGACACAAAGTGTGAGCTTCTGTCAGACATTTTCTGACAAGCGCATCACACACTTCTTGAATCGAAGAACCTTTGCTTCCTTTTTTTAACAGGTGTAAACAAACACACACACAAACACACTACACCCTGTCAAGTTTAAATTATAATAAAACCACTAACTAGGATTTTAAAATAATACACACACACCACTAGAAGAACCTAAAGTTCTTGAGGAAATAAGTAAAAATATTAAAATTAAAGGGGTTTTGATAGACTAAATTACACGAAAACCAACCTCGATGGCTTAGCGCAACGAGATCTCTGGTATAACTCTCCTAGCATTGTGGGATATCCATCCAGCAAGAATACATATAAAGATATGCTCACTACCTGTGGAAAAAAATCTTATATCATTTCCTTACACAAGGGCAGCACTTCCACATATCTTGACTATTGACCAATATCCATTCTATTCTCAAAACCCCTCCCTAGGTCTATACATACCTAAACTCTTATGGTTCGAGAGCTATCTATCCTGAAGACAACATGCTGTTAAATGGCAAAATAACAGCTTGAGTCCCTCATGGCTATATTCTAGGCTTTTATTCAACATATTTGTCAGTGACCTCTAATCAGCAATGTCGGAGTCATGGATTAAAACTAAATCCCAAGAAATGCATAATTGTATCCTTCTGGAAGTCATCCATCCCTGGTAACTATCATATTGACAACACACCCTTTAGAGTTGACCCAGTAGTCAGTGACTTGGGGACACTCAGATAGTAATCTAGCCTTTGATCATCATGCGTCTACAGTGGTGAGGAAATAATTCTATGTTGCTCAACTTATAAACAAAGGTATGGCATGCAAGTCCAAGGAGGTCACTGTTCCACTGTGTTTGGCATTCATCAGACCTATCATTGAGTATGATGCCCCCTCTGGTATGTACCTAACCAGGCATATCCAACAACTGGAATGTCCACAGAGGTTCCTTACTAAAAGGATACGGGGCATAAGTAATATGTCCTATGCAGACCATCTCAAGGCCCTATCTCGGTATTCTGTCTCCTGCAGGCTTCTGAGGGAGATCTATGCCTGGCATACAGGACAAACCCCACTCTAATGGACCTTCTGCATATCCACAAAACAAACAGTACCAGAATTATCCATTCTAAAAACTTAAACCTTGCCTGTGATATAATTAGGACCTGCTGGAGACATAGGTAAGTATCCCAGAGACAACCCCATCTATGGAACAGGCTCCCCGTCCATGTGAAGCAGAGTTCCTCCCTAAACCAATTCAAGCGCAACTTGGACAATTGGATGGGAAACTGGAAATTCATCCATGGTATGGCACCTATGTCTCTAATGCAAACAGGTAACCTGTAAATGGTTCATCTCCTAGGCCCATGCTTGCACTTATCAAGGGTATCAAAACTTATAAGAGATTTGGGATCCATGGCTAGGCATAAAAAGGCCATTGTGGTGATTAGCCTAGTAAACACCTATGAACTTATAAACAAACATGTAAAAATCATGAAATATGCGGATGACTCCACTCTCATATGTGCTGCTACTAAAAATGTATACACTGCAACAATTTCCTTACCACTGTTGAAACATGGTTAACTGATTCCTAACTCTTCTAACCTCTCCAAAAATATAAGTTCATCCTGTTCATTCCAAAAAGCTCTCTAACCCAAAAATCTTTCTTCACTCTAATCTCCACAAACATAAAATAGAATTAGTAACTCACAAACAGCTACCAGATGTAATAACTAATACCAACTTGAAATCTGACTATTGTATAAAAGAAGTAATAAAAACAAAATCATCAAATATTTGGTACCCTGTAAATGATAAAACCTTACCGAACAGAATATGCTAAAAATGCATTGCTTCCACTTTCCTCCTTCCAACTCTCCTCTTTCTTATTCTCACTAACCCTCAGGTACCCGGGCCAGTCTTCCTAAACAATGCTACAACACAGTAGCTAAAGGTGATGCTAATGCGATATTCTTATCTCACCAGTGTGTGGCACTAAAGCTAGAATTGCCTCACTCCCTGAATCA